>NC_056480.1:4042128-4303977 GCF_008729295.1 Plectropomus leopardus | reverse complement strand
ACACACACACACACACATACTCACAATCACTCCTGCATATACAAGTCTGCTAAGTCCTTCATGACTTTGGCCTTAAGGAATGGTTAAGTTTACTTACTGTGTGATCCGTGGGGTGGTCAACCTCTAGCTTGTTCTGCAGCGGTTTACACACATCACATCTTCGTCCTCAGGACAAGCTGTTAAAGGAGGGTTCACTGGGAGTGTGCGAGTGGGTGCATCTGTGTGTGCGTGTGTGTCAGTGGAGGGTTAACTGGGCTAAATCGGATGGAGGAGTTATGTGCTATCCTCTCTGCAGGCTAGCCTTGACACCCCACAGTGTGTGTGTGTGTGTGTGTGTGTGTGTGTGTGTGTGTGTGTGTGTGTGTGTGTGTGCCCGCCTGAAGTGATTCACCTGCTGTCTGAGTCATCCTCCCACATCCTCACATGTGCACACACAAACGTGCACAGTGTTCACACCTCCACAACACATACGTACCGTGCACAGGCTGTTCACAACCTCGGCCCTGCGTGTGTTTTAAAGATGGAGAGCTGACATTATGTAATCGGCTGTTCGGTTGGCTCTCTGTGCTTTTTTTTCACTGCCTCGCTGACATAAAATCAGCAGCGGTGATGAAAACCATCTGCTCTTTTTGAGGTCAATTCAGAGGTCGAGCCCTTTTGGAAATGTCTTCTCCATTTCATTGTTATGCTGCTCCCTGCGCTTCTGATATACACAGCACAGTGTCTTCCAGCATCCCCTCCCTTTTCATGCTGTTCTGTTTTGTTTCACACCAAACACAATAGCAGAATTCGACAATTTAGTGTATTCTGACTCACCAGCAAATAACGATGCACAGCAAGAACACAACGCAATCTTATTCCGAATTGTTTGTGTCAACCGATGAATTCAGCAGAAATACATCCAACAGGTAGCACTCATTTCCATATAGTTTCAGCTGTTATAACTCTGCCTGTTGTTTATATGGATTTCCTGCACTTGCACACTCTTGGACGGGGGCGGTAAGCAGAGTGATTCTGTTTTAAGAGCAGACATTTTTATCATGCTACATTGTTGGCTGAATTCACAAGTAGGCTCTGGCGATTCTAAAAGCTGCACCAGGCAAAACTTTAATGGAAGAATCTGACTGTCTTGTCAGACCACTTCAAAATGGTGCAGCAACAGAGGAGAGAGCCCTTCCTTTTTTTTCCCCCCAAATTAAATTCTGGTGTCAGGCTCGGTTGCTTGTGGGAAAACATCTCTACCCGCAGAAAATTATACAGGAAATCCTGAAAGTTGGACCACCAACATTTGATATTTTGCCTCTTGTGGATTTCGTTCCCCTTCATAGCATCAGAATAGCTACATTAACAAACAGGGGCACGGTGTGTGCAGTTTACTGACGTCAAGTCACAGGATGAGACAGATATGTCACACTTGGATTCAGTATTCGGAGGACTTGTGATCATGTTCAGTCAGGAAAGATTCTCTTTGGTGTTTTTTATAATCTGCTACTCTCGACATCTGAAGCTTCAGCATCAGCTGTCAGGCAGCGTCGCACTCATGAGATGCTGTTGTCAGGAAATCCATCCGGAACAGCAAACTGTAAACAAACAGAAAAATGATGGTGTGAATTTGGTAGCTTAAAGTCGCAGTGAAAGGGAAGTTAGAGCATCTTTAGCTTCTGTGCTGTGACAGCATTTCCCAGTGAAACTGAATAGTTGAGCGGTATACAGTTAAAAGACGGATTTAACTCAAGTCATCCGCATCTGATTGGACCTCCAAAAAGTGGGAGGGCTTAGAGTTTAGCAAGCATTGGCTGCTGAGTGAACTGTTGGCTCCACATGCACCTCCCTCGCTGTTAAAACAGGCGGTGGAGGATGGAGAGAGGAATGAATTAGACCTCTGCCACATTGTTTTGGAAATTAAACAAAGATTTTGCTGACAGGATTTTGATGTGGAAGCACTGATACTGAGTTTTCAGCTGGCGGTGCAGACGTATTATGTTTTCAGGTAGTCCGCCCATCCCAGTCTTGAGAACGCAATATCTCAAAAATGCTTTCGGTGAATTTCTTTGAATTTGGCAAAAATGTCCACTTGGACTCAACAATGAACTAATTAGATTTTAGTGATCTTCGATCAAAGGTCAGGGTCACTGTGACCTTGCATCCATGTCATTCCTATAAATGCAATATCTAAAGAACATCTTGAGGCAATTTCTTCAAATTTGGCACAAACATCCACTTTAACTTAAGGATGGTTTTTATGCACCAAGGTCAAGGTGACTGTGACCTTAAATCCCTCTCATTCTCGTGTTTTAAGCAAGCTTTGAGGGAGTCATCTCTCTTTCACTAATCGGCTCCTCCAGTTCACATGCCAGGATATCCTTGGGAAAGATACTGAACCCCAAATTACTCCCAGTGGCTGTGCAATCAGTGTGTGAGTGTGTTTGAATGTTTAAAAACAGTAGCAGACAACACCTTGTGTGGTAGCCCCGGCCAGCAGTGTGTGAATGTGTGTGTTAATGGGTGAATGTGACAAGTAGTGTAAAAGCATTTTGAGTGATCGAAAGATAGAGAGGCACTATACAAGTGCAAAGTCCATTTACCATTTGGACACACCACTGAGCAATAAACATCACCTGCACCCAAACATGGCTGGTTCTGTAAACTGTGTATGTGAATCAGTTTTAAAAGCACCAACTTGATCCTTGAAATAGTCCAAAAGTGAAGGACGGGAGGCAGACAGGAGGAATTGTTGTTGCCAAGGTAACAACTAAGGTGAACAATAAACAGTGACATCCTCTCTTTGTTAACAAGAATGTAAGTAAAGAACAAGTTTCACCTTTGTGTGTGTTATGCTTTGGCCAGAAATGCAGTCTTTTCCTTTCAGTGGGAGCAGCCGGTGTACAAAGTGGTCCATCTTGCAGCAGCTTAAAGTCGTGTTGTGTGAGATGTGAATGCTCGCCGACAATTTACCGCCAGAATTTACAGTTTGACCTGTCGTTCATTCCCATCCAGACAATGTTGGAATATATTTGAGCTATCCGTCCAGCCGGCTGATGGATTTCCAATGCTCTCTCATCCGTGCTCCCGGCACTCTGGGTGCTCTCCCTCCCTCCCTCCCTGTATCTATCTATCATTCCATCACTCCTCCACCTCTTTCTAATAATTACAAAAAAAAAGGAGCGGCCTCAAAGAGATAAAAGATGACACTGACATAGAGAAACAGCATGAAATAATACTACACTGGAGCAGATAATGTCATTTCTTTCAGCTGACTGTGTTCCAGGCAGCGGCAGAGCAGGTAATTGAAGCGGGAAGCTGGGCCCTTTAAACCCTTCCCGCAGTGTCTCAAATGCAGATCAGGCTCCATGATAGTGTCTCGGCCGCTACGCTAGCTAATTACACTGCGAATCCCCGAGGACCTGCATCAGGTTTATACTCATAATGACACAGCGCCACACCACACCTTGTCAAACAGTGTTTAAAAAAAAAAAGTGGAAAGAGGTGCTCAAGGAAATTAAATTGGCCTCTCTCCTGTGTTGTTGCTATCTGCTTTTTCATCTCACTCTTTCTGTCATTTCAGCTGCCTTCCTGTCTGTCTTTGCTTCCTTTTATCTCCCTTTCTGTCAACGACCCTCTTTGCATGTTACCAACATGCATCCTCGATGGATGGATAATCAGGCAGCACAGAGAAGCGTGAATCCACGTGTAAATGTATGCAGAACTCACTGAGCTGCTGTCATCTAAAGGTGGACTGAGATGTGTTTGATCACAGTAGAAACATTTGTAGCTACGTGAGCAGAAAGACAACTTTTGTGTGCTGATCAAACCGCAGCACGCGCGCATCAGCCAGGTGTCAAACAAGTGGCGACATCATGATCAAAAATACGTTGTCAGGATGCAGACGGATAGGGAAAAGATGAAGAGGTCATTTAAGACGGTTATTTTTAAAGGATGCCAATGTCAAAAGTAGAAGTACGTTAGCCAGAGTGTTTTTTGGCAAGGGGAAAGGGAAAGACACATGTATAAGGTATGACAGAGCAATGACACAATCACTGGCATCTAACTCTTCTGGTAACTCTTTATGTAAAAGGAGCCAAGGCTTCTGTTTTCATCTTTTTGTATTATTTATGAATATGTATGAATCACTGTGACCTCTCTTTCCTCCTGTGTCTGACTGTCAGAGTGAGAAATTGAGAAATCAGGTCATTTCTTTATATGGCTGGTTCCACGATGGCCCTTCAGTTAAAGTGAAAGGATCAGGATTAGGTCATCTTTTCATGTGAAGTAAATATTATAGTAATTCAACCTATTCCCGGTTCATGAAAGTTGTTGTTTTACTGCTCTAAACATCCGGTATGTGAGAGGTCTGCAGGGTTCAGAAAGATTTGGAAATCTCCTGTGTACGGGGAGTGATGCATTTTAATTTTTTGACTGTGTCTTTTTTTTGGAATAATAGAGTGAATGAAAGGTTATGCATTGTAACCATGTGAACACAGCATGAGTGGAAGTAGCTGCCATGGCTAAAAATACAAAGAAAAGACAAGACTTTCAGCAGACAAGAATGTCAACATTTGATTTGAATCTTTCCTTCTTCAATATATATGTGCATGTCAACTATGGCAATACACAGACTTCTCTCCCAAAGAAAAACCTCCGTTAACGTTGTCTGCAGCTTATTGCAACACATTTCGATGCCTTTGCGATGGTGACAGCCGAGGCTGGAGGCATTATGTTTTTGGATTGTCTGTCTGTCCTACTGTTCATACATCCGTTCATACGTACGGATATAAGTCCATCCCATTCTCGTGAACGTGAAATCTCAAGAGCCCCTTGAGGGAGTTTCTTCAGATTTAGTACAAATGTCAACTTAGACTTGAGAATGAACTGATTAGATTTTGGTGGTCAAAGGTCAAGGTCAATATGACCTCATCGCTCTCATTTTTGAGAACACAAAATCTCAAGAAGTGTAAATAAACTATCATTACGTAAAAAGATTGTTGTTCCAATGAAACCCTCTGAAACCTGAGCAAAGTGGCCTGTAATGAGCAGCAAAAGAAGTTACCCCAAAAAATCAGCAAAAACATTAGTAAAATGTAAAAGAAAAGTATTTGAAAATTAATAGAATTAATACATAAATAAAAGAGAGAGACAATTAAAAAAATAGGAAAACATAATAGTTCTATGACACAATTTTAGACATGTAACAATAATCATCATAAATATATTTTCCTCTAGTTTTTTTCTTTCTTCCCTCGATGTTTGTCCCATTATTTGTATAAACAATTTTCTAAAGCTACTAATTTCTCACAAATAATGAAACATTTACTGCCAAGCTTCTCATTGCCTTTTTCCCATGTTTTTGAAAGAAATTGCACCACTTTGCTCAGGGTTCAGATGTTTGTATACTTGTCCAGCATTTTCTTTTCTCCCTTCTTAAATCAAACATCACGCCTCACACTCCCCACTGTTTCTCTTGTCTTTTCTCCCCCTCTGTCTGACTTCACCCACCACGTCAGCCACCTTGTTGTATTTCCCCTCGTCCTGTTTTTTGGCAGTACTGTTGTACGCTATTACCCGTCGCTTTCACAGGTAATGCGATTAACCTCCCGATTCAGGAAAGGGAAAATAGCCTTTGCTGAGACCACGACATTAATCCTCTGCTCATAAGATTTATGTCCTCACTGTCAGACTTTCTCTCACCCATCCTCTCTCTCTCTCTGTTTATTTCTCTCTCCAGCTGTGGCACATGACAGCCTGTCTCTGTGAGAAAGCCTATAATAAAACACGCAGGTACATATGCACATACATATACATTCATAACTCCAGAATACGCAAAAGGATATTTACTGGCTCTCACAAACACGCACACACATGAACATAATATTCAGACTACACGGTACACAAACAAGCCATTCACAAAAGTAATGTCCTGCCAGAGGGGACTGTGGGAAAATGAGTTTTTGGATGGATTATTAATGTGTTGTGTAGCCTGGCCCTCTGCCCTGGTCTCCGCTCGTCTTGTCCTCTGAAGTGGCGCGCTGTCTGCGGTCCACAGTAAACACACAGCGCTCTAAATCCCATGGTGAATGTAGAGACATAGGATTAGTGGAAACACAGGCTTTCATGCCTATCCCAAATGTTTCGAAATCCATGCAGGGATTTGGTGATCTGACTTGCTGTGGCCATCCTGTAATTATGGGTTGTGTTGTGTGCAGCTCAGCGGGGAATCCTGGGGTTTGCAATTTGCAATTTGGTTGATATATATCACAGTGTGGTGGGAGACTCTGAAGACAGAGAGTGTTGGAGCTGTTTAGTCTGAGTGGATTATTGCCCGGCAAAGACGCAGAAAAACCAGAGTTAATGCTGAATATCTGCTCATGCCACTTTAAAACGCTGCCAGCATTGTCTCAGAGCACTGGGGTGGAGAGTGTTGTTGTCACTGGCACTGAATTATCTGAGGTCATGGAGGAAACTGTGAAAATACAATGTGGGAAAAATGTTTTTGTCAACTGTAGATTGACTCTGACATGTTACAGTGGAGATGCATGCAGCACTAACCGTCTCAGAAAATCTTGCAGCTTCACAGTATAATGTGAATTATTAAAGAAATATTATTATCAGTCAGACTGACACTTCAAGGAATTCAAATAGAAGGGTTAGATTAAATTGAACAGACATTTTTATTACTGTGATTGAAACTTGAAACCTCTTTTGATGGAAGTATGTGTTATTAAAAGATTAAATGCTTAAAATAAAAAAATAACATATAACAAAAAAAATATTTGCCCAGTTGCATTTATTAAAAATATAGCAGATAAGCAAATGAACGTGTATGATATCCATCAGCTTATACCTTAAACTGGTTTATCACTGCAACCCTAAATTCAGGTATTGTTTGATTGTAGAAGTTTTGATACTTTGCAGATATCTTAAAAGTATTGAGTATCAATACCCAGCCGTAGTTCCATGTAGCTTTTACCTGTTGGGGGGGGCACAAAGCCCTGCACAAACAAACAAACAAACAAACAAACAAACAAACAAACAAATAAAAAAGAACTAGACCAACCATGTAAAAATAAAGATGAGCAGCATGAGCCTGTGTAGCTGCATGGGGCTTCAGTGCTCAGTGTAGCAGCTTTAGTTTATTAAGGTGCCTCGTAATGTAATAGTGCAACCAAACTTATGTTTCAACACATTATATCTTCATCAGAGTCAAAAGCAGGACTTTAACGGCATGTAGATTTTTTTGGCAGCTTTGATAACCGGTTCTTCTGGGAATTGTGTTAATTTTATAATGTGAATTGATGCAAATTCACAGAATTCTTGAAATATTTACGTTCTACCCAGACAATGCAACTTTACTTAAAAAACAAAAAAACTGTCAAAGCTAAAGAATTCTTTCAAAATGTTTCAGTCATGATTATTTTATGTCTAAAATAATTCAGTGCAGAATCACTGTTAGGGCTGGGAGAAGTTTTCTACCCAAAAAAATTCAACTTATTTCCTTTACAGTATTTCATCTGATTCTGATTGGGGCTTCCCTTTGCCCCGAAGTTGTCCCCTAATTTTGTTAGAAAAGCCACAACAAATATAGTCATTTCTTACGGCAAAAAAACTCCAAACGGCTTGTATGTAAACTTGTGACCTTGTGCAACTCGGGCGGGAACTCATCGACTAACCCATTAATGTCAGAAATACAAAGGATTATTTCAAAATGTGGTTTTGAATGTAATTCAGTACAACAAAAACGACATAAATGTTTCCAGGCTGGTGAAAGAGGACGTCATTGTTGTGTTCTTCTGCTTTTTCTGGTATGATTTCAACCACACATTATTCATATTCCAATGCTTCAGTTGCATCACATCACTGAGGGGTGGCTTTGGCTCAGTCATCGTCCTTTAATCATTGGGTTAGTGGTTCAATGTGCGGCTCCTCCTGTCTGCATGTCAAAGTGTCTTTGAGCAAGACAAAGACAAAATCATTCCCATTGGGCAGCCTTGCATGGCAACTCCGCCACTGTTGGTGTATAAATGTGTGTGATTAAATGGGTTAATGTGAGGCAAAATGTAAAGCTCCTTTTTTGGTAATGTAGAGGGCGCTATATAAATGTAGTCTGTTCAGAGAGGGCCATCTTTTTCAATCTTTCAGACCCAGCAAATGAAATGATAAGGTTTCAATACACCTGATGTTCTGCTGCTTCGTCTGTGCCCAGAGTACGTTCTGCACTCCGAGAGTTTGGAGCAATCAATAGTCAAACGGCAAATCTCTATTTATTTCATCAGCGCTTCTAATGAACTGTCCACCTCCAAAAAACATAAAATCTGTTTGTGTCAGGAGATGTTTGAATTGTGTCAGGCTGCCACAAATGAATTAATATGTGGAAAACAGTGATAAAACGTGCACCTCTTTTGATAATGATCATTAAACATGATATTAGGGAATAAAAAAAAAACTTAACTAACAAAAAAATAAATAAATAAATAAATAAACTTTTTTTCTGTAATTATAAAACACACAAGACATCAAACACTGTATCAAAATGCATCATTAGACATGAAACATGCACCTCTTTTGATCATTGACATGAACCATGGTTTTAGGAAAAAATACATTTTTGTCTAATTATAAAACACACACATCAAACACTTTTTGAAAGGGTTATCTTGTAGCAATTGAGAGGAAAAAAGTGTGGAATAAAAAAAAAAAAGTAAGTGCAATTCGACTGAGAAAAGTGTCTTGTGTGTCATAGTGTGAAAGTTGGCTTAAAGCCTCTGTATTTATAGAAGAAATACAACTTGTGAAGGAACTTGTGAATCCTGCTTTTGACAGATCTGTGGCAGCGATTCTCTAGATGCTGTGTGTTTATGTGCAGGAATGTTTGTGTGTTTTCGTGTTCACCAGCATTGCAGGCTCTGCGGATGCTGAAATGTAATTGTGGTGGTGTGGTTGCATGTTGTGGTGCTGATATATACTTCCTCTCTCCATCCACCACCTCAGTCATAGTTCTTTTGCATCCAATCCCTCTCTCTCGTTTGTAACACAACAAATGTCTATATAATTATTCCTGTCCCCTTCTCCTTCTCATCCGCCTCTGTGTTCTCTCTGGTTACACTTGTTGCAGGGAGGTGTGAAAGCTGTCTTTTGTCAGACAGTCTGGGAGGATCTTGAAAGGCACAGCTGAGCAGTCTGTTATTTTACCTTGTTGGCTGTATAATTTTAGTTTTCTCCTTCAGGGGATGAGTTATTGAATAACTTCAAAGTTACAGGAGACAGCATCATTTCATGTTTAATTAAAGATGACTAGTTTCGTGCTGCTACTTTCTGTATGCTTTGTCCAAGTAGATGTGCTTTCAGTGGAACTTGTAAATAGTCTTTGTTTTATTTTGCATGATGTAACAGATAAGGCATATCATGCATTACAGTACTCACTTTGATATTACAAGCAGAATAGAAAACTAAATTTCAAATTGTGTGAACATCCACTATAACGAGTAAATACTGTTTCACCAAAACTTGGATTAGACTGAGCTTTCAATTGTCAGCTGAGCTAGGCTGCAGGGTCTCTGAAACATTCATTTATTTTTGGCGGTCCATCATGATAAAACTTCTGCCACCATATATAGATTTTATATTGTTTGAGTTGGAACATTCATTAGGAGTTGCATAAAGTCCCTCCAGGATTTCATAATGTTACAATTGGAACGCAATTAACGCAAATTTAGCCAATCCCCACAAGTTTTGCGTGACCTTGTAAGTTTGTCATATCAGTGCAGCATTGCTACAAATTTGACTATTTAAAATGGGCAAAATCTCATCTCATTGTAGAGCTGCAATCAGAGTACTGAGTCCCTCCTAGCCCAGCTCTCTGTTTATCATGAGGCTGTTGTTGTGCCTGGGACAGTGACACACAGTGACAGGGATAACTGTCAGCATCACACGGCTAACATTACCCAACGCTTATCAATGGGTTTAATGACTGAGTCGAGCCATTTTGGTGTCTAAGTGAGCAGCACACCAAAATGTAACAAACCAATTTCAAACATTGCTTTTTCTCATCCTCCTTAAACTCCTTAAACTGCTGCTGATGAATGAAAGAAGTCACGATAATCAGCCTGTGCCCCCAAAAATGTCTGAAATCAGGAAGGGGACACAGAATGGTTAAGAAAAAAATCTCATAAACACTGAAATGACTGAGCGTTTTAATGTGCTGCTGTATGGTAAATGTAATTTAAACAGTCCACCAGCTTGCACCAATCTACAGTGTTTTTAAGGAGATAATTTATGTTTTATAATGAAAAAAGGCAGAAATTTTGCATTCTGTATCTGAAAAAATTTGAGTATTCATCTGTGAAAAGAGCTCATTTGACAACCTAACACTCAAGCGACGTACTTTCCCTTTTTAAGTGTCATAAGTAGTTTAAGCAGTGTTTTTGAAACTGTGTGAAGCCAGAAGCAAAAAGCAAAACTGCCCAGAAATGCATAATTCCAGCACAGTGTAGTAGGAAACTTTAAAATCCAGTCCTTAAGCACTGATGGCCCCAAACCATAAGTCATCTATTTTGAAGGATTTTCCCCGACTTTGATGTGAACAGCGGCTAACTGCGAGTGAGAGGTCTCTGGGGAGGATGTAAATGCAGAATCTGCAGAAGGAGCTGCAGCATGGTCAGTGGGGAAAAGGAGGTTATAAAAGAGAGCAGAGAGATGCAAGAATAATCCAATGTTACTGAATGACATTGTGACAGATCAGCCTAATGGCTTCACAGGCAGCGTGTGAGGGAGACAGATCAATAAAACAAGCGCACCAGCACTTTTTGGATGCTCAGAGGGTGTGAGTGTGTGTGTCGGCTATGTATGATAGGAGCCTGGAAAAAAACACCTGTTAATAGTAACAATACTGAGCTGCTAGAAGAGCTCATGCTTTCTTTTCTAACAAAAGCGAACAAACACAAAGCAGCAAACAAAGCCTGAAAAAAATATGAGCAATCCTAACCCTCCACCGTGTGACAGTACTCTATATAAATGTAACTTTCACACATGCAATGCAATGTGTTATGTTCATTTTTAGACCTCATAATGACTGTGGTGCACAGACCTGCTCCACTGTCTAACTGCAACAACTGAAATTAGTTTTTATGGTACATAAAAAAACTTGCTTTATGTCTCTATTTGACCATTTACAAGCTAAATGCAGAAATAGCTATCTCGCAGCCTGATCAGTCAAAGTTTCTCTCTCTCCGGGCAGCTGCCTCTGTCTCACTTTGGGCATTTTTATATTAGGTACAATTGAATCATACCATGCCTGAGTACTCTCCAGTCCTCTGCACTCAGGTTACATATCACTAATGCTATGTCAGGTACACTAGCATTACAATCTATGTTATATTTTTGTTACAGTGTAGAAAAGGTTGCATTGAGTTAAAAAGGTTCAACTGCCTTTGATAAACTAACCCCGATGATTCAGGGATGATCGGCACTACTTTCGCACTGTGCAACTCATAAAGCATGCACACTAGAGACTTATGCGTGGCTGAGTGCAGCCGAGCTGCTAACCTGGCCAGCTGAACGGCTAACTTCTGGTTTTGCGCTCCACTAATTTTAATTGGGATGAAATTCTTTCGTTGTGCGGCCTCTCTGGACTTTTAAAATGTTATTGGACCTAATGGATTAAATAGGCCACCTTTTAAAAGTGGACAGGGAATGGGTTTGCATACAGTTCACAGACTAGATGCACAGTGCTCACACTAATAAAACAAACTGGATTTTGGGGTCAAAGGTGGTTGGATCTGGACAAAGGTCCCTAATGTGAAAGCCCTCTCAGATTCACCCTGGGTCTGGATCCCCAGCTGCCTGAGTGAACAGTCTGACTGAACATAATATAATGAAATTATCCCTGGGGACCAGCATGAAATGGAGGATTGTTAGTGTACACAATGACTAACATCCCCACCCCCCAAAAAAGCAACTCGGCTTAAAGAATCCCAGTCAACTGAGGGCTCTCCAACTAATGATTCAAATATTTGATTTTTAGGAGAAAAACCCTACAAATGTAACATTTCTATGCTTGAAAATCTGCTTTAAATGTAGCATATAAGCACTTTTCTCTACAAATTACAAACAGGTTTCTCTGTAACCTGACAAAAGAAGGCAAAAAACAACAATCTTTGATCTTCCCTCATGTCCATGTTCTTGAGCGACAGATGGACAGAAATTCAGGTAGAGTGACAGGCTGCCATCCAGAACATCCGGACAGTCAGGGGAGCGGGTGCAGCAACAGGCGGTGATTGCTCTGAAATGAATACTGTGTGAAACAGCAGCTCTGCAGCCCCTAGCAACAAAGAGGCAGAGAGGCAGACAGGCTGGTAAATAAAGCAGAAACACATTGCAGAACTGCTGCAGTCTTTACCTCACTCCAGCTCTCCATCTCAATTCTATTTAAATTACAATTTAAAGGCTTACGGGATTTATTTAGGGTTCATATCTGTTCTCCTGCTCTCTTTGATATCACAGACCCTGTTGTCTCTTGTTAACTCTCTCCCACTTTCATTTCTACTTCCCTCCCTCTCTGCCTCTTCCTTACATATGTTTCATGTCCTCCTACTTCTTCTTTCTCTCCTCCCTCCCTGCCGGCTGTCCCTCAGGTCAGCTGCAGAGAGTCTAGATGTTGCTTGTCAATAATTTAATAAGGAGGGAGCGCTCCCCTCTTAACCAGGGCCCTGAATTATTAACCCGCGCGTCCATGTGAACTGTACGCGTTGGTGCGCACACCAGATGCGATTGTACATTAGCCGGCGTGTATGTTTTTTGGCCACTGTGTTTATGTGTGAAGTGTGATAAAATAATTGCCTGTCAAAAGATGATGGAGCATGCCAGCCAAGCACAAATCGGTACTTTCTGCAGCCTGTGTTTGGATTGTTTTGAGTGTGCAAGTGTGTATGTGGAGGTAGATAGCCGGGGAATACATGCCATGCATGTTTTATGAGAGCCTGTCTGCACTGCCTGGTAAACGAGATGCAGTCTTCATTTGTCTTGTCTTGAGTGTGCAGATGTGTGTGTGTGTGCAAGTATATGGTCATCTGTGTGTGTATTGAAGCAATACTATGCAAAAGGTGTTTAGTTGTTCACATGCATTTCCTCAAGAGCTGAGACATGGAGTTTTATTTGTCATCGCAGAGTTTAAGTGAGTGTAGGTGTAGCATTGGTTATTAATGTTGATGTGTATGTGTGAATACGCAGCAGGGCTTATTGTGTGTGTGTGTCCATCTCTTTGCTTACTGTGGCAGAAGTGTGTGTCTGTCAGTTCCTGCACTCAGGTCCAGTGGCTGCATACATCTCAATGAAAGGTGCAGCTTTCATCACTGACCCAGCAGGGCTGTGCTTAGAGAGCCAGAGGAGGCCGTAGTGGGTTAGACGGAGCGCAGTTGGGCAGGTGGATGTTGTTTATGGCCTCCAAAATCGATGCAAGGTGTTTATTTATGTGTTTAATTGTGCACAGTGGGTGAGAGCATTCAGTTACAGCGCATGTAAACACTGTGTGAAATTGTGCATGTGAGTCGAATGCAAATTATTGCACTGTGCAGGAATATGGTGAATGTGCAAATTTATATTAGTAATAAAGTGACCAAGGCTCAATCCCAATGCACCCCTTGCCCCTGGTGTGATCACTTGGGCGAGCAGCCAACTAGCTATCTTCCTATGTTTTTAATGTTACTGTACCAAACAAGAAGTAGGTTGTTATTAGCAATGGTCATTTACCAGAAACTTCCAGCTCCCTGGAGATCTCCCTCTAGCCACCTGACACCTTATTTTGGTTTTTGCAGTAAAAGAAGGAGGTAATGAATAAATCATTCCTTCCTCATTGCAACTTCATGAATTGGCTGTTTCTGCTCTAGTATGTTGCTTTCAAAGCAAATTAAAAGAAACCAGGTGTCTGACAAACCTTCCGCATAAAACGGCTCAACACGTCGCTCGCAGCCATTTAGGAAACGTCTTTTGTTGGCTTTAAATTCAAAATATTGCCATTTTGGCACAATTCTAGTTTTCTTGACACGTTAACTGTGCCATTTCTCATCTTATCTCACAAAAATGCCTTTGCCTTCTAGCAAACAAACACGTGTGACTCTGTTTTCCCCTCGCACCTCAACTTAAACTGGATCTTGTTACCACTGTTTAATGGTAAGTAGGTGGTAAATTGGACATGAACATGGACTCTTCTAATGTCAGTGCAGACCAGCAAGGGAGGATCATGGGTTGCTAATGGTAGCCTAAAGAGCACAGCTAGTTACCAGCTAATAAAGGAGTCTTCTTTTTATTACATGATTTATTTGATGGATTCATAGAATGAAAGTTAAAGTGCAAACAAATCAGCAGCATCCTAGCAACCGCAAAGGTATGCCGATAGCTGATGCAAGAGAAATCACCACACCAGAAGATGACATATATGCAAAGTCTGGCAACAGTAGTAGCATCTGTTTACTGAATGCCAAACTTGACAACTACCAATAACCAGTGGTGTAGTGGTAGTATAAGAGTTGGGTGTACCATTGGGTAGATGGAGAGGTTATTGGGAGGAAGTAGATATACTCTCCTTTATATCCTGATGGCTTTTTGACCGATTGGTGGATATACTGTAACTGAACAGGAAAACAGTTGGGAAAACCCCATATGTCTGTGTATACCTGTGTATACCTGTATATACCTGTGTATACCTCCACTACACCACTGCGGATGACGTATCAGGGTCTTGAAGGGTTGCCCCATTGCGTAGGGGAAGATTGTACCCCTTGTAGCCCTGTCTAGAGGAGCAAGGTAACACTCGAAAACTAGTTGTAGGGGTAAAAATAAGAAATGGGATTGATATGTCGTATTAAGAGTAACACTTTTTAAATAAACAGGAGCATTGTTCCTTCTCTCCAACTTCACACTGGTGCAGCTCAAGTCGTTTTATACCGTCTGCCTCATTTTCCTTTGGAGTGCGCTGATTGATTATGCATCATGGCTGGACAGCCCTCTTAGACACAACAAAGAAATTTGTCCGGCAACTTATTCACATCTTGCATGACCACGCACCCTGCTTCACTGTGAATTTTAATTGGCTGTATCTGTAAGATTTCACAGAGGTGCTGCAGAGTGCCGGCGCTGCAGCTGGGGGAGAGAGGGGCTTATTAGCTCCTCACCTTTCAAAGCGAGGCAGGCGTGTGCTCTCGGAGTCAACACGATGCAGTGCTGCATAACAGATCGCTGCCTAGTTAGCAGCAACAACTAGCTCGCCTTTGAAGTGTTTGCTGTTGTTGGTCGGTGGAAACTTTCACCATTTGGGCTCACATTAGCCTTTTTAGATAATGACCCCCGAAGATTTAACCTGCTGTTTTTACTGTCAGTGATGATTAGCATGCTGTCTCCTTAAACAAGCAAACAAATGAAATTTAACACGCTGCCAGCCATGTGCTGCTAAGAATGAAGTGCCATCATGCTCAGGGAAGTGCTAGCTTGTTAGCTCTTCCTTTGAGGTTTAGGGACTTTGTTGTGGAAGCTAATTAGCGCTATGGTATAGCTCTCCAGCAGACTTAACAAGTTGAATGAAGAGGTAGCTGGTAGAGGGGGAGGTGGGGAGCATCCTTCCCTCTTGCCTGGATAATTTATCACATGTTAATTCTATATTTTTGCAGAGAACTTGAAAGGAATACAGTGATTTACCTGTCTTGTTAAATGTGGACAAATTGCCCAGAGAGCGTGCAACCTGCTCTCCGTCCTTTGATGTGCTCACTGTTTTCTAAGAGCATTGAATATTGCTGTAATCAGCGGGTGAGGGTTTAAAGATCAGGTGCTATTATTACTTGAGTGAAGCTGCATTTCCTGGCTGGTCTGGTGATAGACGACCGTGAGAAATGGACACAACAGCCAGACAAGTAATTACGACGTCCTTGAACAAGAGTGTTGGCTGCTTTTTGATGCATACATTTAGAAAATAATGCATTCATAATCTATGTTTCTATCTTACCCATTACCCATGACATACCAAAAGCAAAAGAGCTGCTATTCAAGGTGCCGGCGTGGAGCATTTTGGGGTTTCAGTGTCTTGCTCAAGGACACTTAACATATAGACTACCGCTAACCCTGCGATTACCCACTCTAACTCCTGAGCGGCAGCTGCCCCGGGTGAATCAGATAAAACTACTACTTACTGTAAATTCTCATAATTGAAAATAATTAGCCTTTCTTTCAGGGTGGTATTAGAAGCACTCTAATTTCCCCTGTCTTGTGAATGAGAAGGCTTCATTTTTTTTTGATCTGCTCCCTTTTAAATTTGCTGTTAATAACTTTTAGACATGGAGTCATGCTAATCACCCTGTTGGCACGAATTTCTCTCTATATATTTATAGTGACAATGGATTACATGACAGTGGTTTATGTGAACGAGGTTACTTGTACTAATGAATCCACAGACTCCACTTTAGCATATTGTAGCTCATTATTTTGCTGTTCGGGTTCGTTGTTACTACTCCTGTCATATCTGCTAAATGTGTAGAAAGCGTAGATTGTATGAAATAATAGACATAGTGACATCACCCATTGGGCACTGCCAATTTGAAAGTTTGGCATTTTGGTTATCACCATCTTTTGGATTATTGTTATTATTTCTGTATTGTAAGTAAATAAATAAATAAATAAAAACTGGGCCAAGGGCTAATTCAACAGTGTTACCCAATTTGGCGACAGAGAGTGACTTAACAGCCTTTTATTTGAATTAAAATCTTTGAGATTGTTATGTTAAACTATAGCTTTCACAACAAATGAGTATTCAGTTGCCTCAGGAAAAACGGCAATTAATTCCTTACTTCATGTGTCAGTCTCCTGTTGTCTCCACACTCAAGTGTGCATCTATGACAATGTTTTTGCACAGAAGGAACTAATATAGAAAGTTACATGATGCTGAACTTACCTGAGAGCCATCATACCTGTTTTTGTTTGTGCAAGCTATGATTGAAACCCAGCCATAATTTAAATACCTACTTCTAGTTATTTGAGAACTTGCGGTGTTGTGTAAAAAGGCAGTTGTAATGGGGTGAAATTCCCCCAAAACTAGGCAGATTATTGTACTTTTTGTCTCGTGTTTTTCCCAGCATGTGTTGCTGGAGCAGCGCTGTGATAAGAGGCAGTGAGAGGTAGACGCTGAAGAGCTCAACTCTCAGCAAAGACACTAATGTACCTCTCCAGCTAGCTTTGAGTGCTTGTGTGTGTGTGTGTGTGTGTGTGTGTGTGTGTGTGTGTGTGTGTTTGTATGTATTTTTTTTTTTATCGTGTGATTTTACCATACTTGCTTGCACACAAACATGCACACACACAGATGCACAGATGCATATTATACTGTAACCTACATGCAGGCACACATGTATGTCATTCTGATATGTGCACGCATGCCTGCACTCACGCATGCATTGGCCATGGAGCAGGGTGTGTACTTTACACTCTGTCAGTCATGCTCAATCCCTAAAAACCTCCCTCTCTCACACTCTCTCTCTCAGTCACCGTATTGTTCTCTTGCCCTTGCTACTGGTCTCTCTCAGTGACACACACACACACACACACACACACACACACACACACACACACACAAATAATACTTAGAATTTGTACACTTCATTTTCCATCTGTCACACAAAAAACGTTAAATCTCTTTTTAATTTTCTCAGTATGCCGCTTTTATATAGCTTAGGCGCACAACCAATCACATGCACGCATACGCACACACACAAACACACACCAGCGGTGCAGGCCTCAAAGGAGACAAATGATGGGAATGAAGTGGCATAAAGGCAGAGATAAAAAGAGGGAGAAGAGGGGGAAGAGGGAGACAGAGACAGACAGCGAAAAAGCAACGAGGAGTGACACAGAAGGAAAAAAAAGGAGAATGACACGGTAAAAAGGACTGAAAGACATAAAACTGAAGGAGAGATGAAAAACAAGAGTGACAAAGAAGCAAAGAAAGTGATAATTGAGGATTCAAAGAGACTTGTGGACAGACAGATAAAAATAAGAAACTAGCAGGAATATAGAATGACAGAGTAAAAAATGAGATTGGCAGGAGTGAATACAAGAGACAGAAATAGTTAAAAAGCTCTGAGGGTGACAGATTGTAAATAAAGACGACATGGTGAGTGGAGGGAAAAAAAACCATATATAAATATATAACTCAGATATGTCACTATATATTTTTGTATATATATATATATATATATATATATATATATATATATATATATATATATATATGAAATAAGACATCACTTTCAAGACAACCTGGATGCTTTTGCATGCACAAGTCCATTTGCTACTTTACATTGCCGCTGACCATTTTCCATATTGCTACAATCTGCTCAGAACTCAACTCGCAGAGCCTTAAAACTTCATGGTGATTGCCTGACGGACACGCTGGTTTAACACGCTGCTGACGTTTGGCAGAAGGAGTGAAAAGGTCAAACTAGTCTTCATGTTAACAACGATTTTAGAAATAGAGTGACAGCCTTGGAAACCCATTTTCCATGGTGTTGAATAGCAATAAATTTCAGCCCCTATGTGCAAGTGCCATCGTTAATATTGATGGTGTTTTAAAATGGGCTTTCTCTGTCACCTTGGAAGTCCCAGTGCTCAGGAGTATTGATCTCAGCTGATTTATGGGTTGATTTTTATGAGAATGCATGTAAGATAGAGGTGACTAATTTAGTTAAATCTAGAACAGAAACAACTAGCAGTCACTTAAAGGTGATGTATGTGAGCTTTAATATAGCAGCAAACCACTGTTTGCTGTGTAAAGATATAGTGGACTAATGTGAGTGTTGTAATCTGAGTTTCTCTGCTCTTTGTTGTGGTAATCTGAGTTTCTCTGTCCTTTGCTGTGCCAGTCAGTCTGGCTGCATGTGTGTTTCTGACTGGGTAGCTCATCGCTGCAGCTGTGCACTGCGTTCATAGAAATTGTTGATGTTAGAAATGTTAGCCACGGAAGCGTAGCACCAACTCTTTGGACTCTCTGGTTTCCCCCCGGGTTAACACCGTTAGGTCTGTCAGCACTCTTACTGTTGTTTGCTGCTGTTTATGGAGATGGCATCACTCGCTGCAAGCCACTGGCTTGCTAACTGCGTAGTGAGAACTGAATAGAGACAACTCATACTCTCTGATTTTCACATATCACCTCCTTAAAAGTTGATAGCCTGATGAAACACGTTGCTGAGCTGTTTTTATGCCTCTTTTGGTTATCCGTCTGACCATCTAGTCCTTGTGAACACACCTAGAGGGATCTTTTTTTAAATTTGGCACAAGCATCCAAGGTCACTGTGACTGTAGAACTGTTTCATTCTTACGATCTTTCAAGAGGGCTGTTAAGAACCCAAATTTGGTACAAATGTCCACTGGAAATCAAAAATGTTTTGGCCACAACTGAAAAATTCATTGTTGATTTTAACAAAATTTCACACGAATGTCTAATAGGATAAAATAATAAAGTGATGTCAAAGGTCAGCTTCATCATGACATCATAATGTTCTGCAAAACTACTTTTCTGGACAGTATTTAGCATCATTATTTAGGAGCAGAAGGGGAGATATGTGGTCAAATACTGAACTGGTGACACTGACCATTGGTATCCACCTTAAAACTATGCTGATTGTATAGATCTGTGCTGCTGAGTTGAAGATGTCATGGATGAGTTTGAGACAGGGATGTCAGCTGTAATTGCAACTTTATGGGTTCACAGTGGTATACAACTGCAAGGTGGTAATTCTAGTTTACACATGGAATATGTCACATTGCTGTGTTCATCTATCTGTGAAAGTGAGAAAACTGTTTGTCATCCAAGCTAAAGGTGACTTTAACGTATCCAGACATGACAACACATTATAGAGCCACAAGGCTCGGCCATATCGGGCAGCTGGTGTCCGACGGGGAGCGGCGCTGCTGGAAAACAGCAGTGACTTTCAGAAGTAATGGTATGAAGAAGTGTTCTCAGTTCTCTCAAAGTCTGCATCATTGATGAATTTTAGAACTAAATTAGCCTTAATTAACGACTGTCATGAGCACGAGGGTCGCCTCGACTTCTCACTGTGAATCCACTAATACATTTTCTCATAAATTTCACAAATGAATGTTATTAGAGAGCAAACTCTGCGGGCTGTTTTATGAAATTCGACAGTGCACAAGCCATTAAGTTTGGAGTCTGATGTAATTCAGGTGTGCTCACAGTTTTGCTGAATATTCAGATAGAGAGAGCAGAACAGCTGCTCTGATCATTATTTAAGTTGTATGATGTTTTTTCCCCCAGGTACCACAAAAAGAAAAATCAGGTTTATGACTGATCTGACACTAGAAGAATCTCCTCATTCAAAGTGTTTTGTGGCTTATTTAACTAAATTGATTTTCTTTGTGCACAAGATTTGTAAATTGAGTGATAAATATCTTACAGTGGTCTTAATGAACAGATCAAGACTGCCATTTATTCTCTCTCCGCTACTGTTGTATAAACTTCAATACAATAGCATTCATTTGGTTTTTAAAAACCTTGTGGTGTATCAGAAGTGTTGTGGAATCGTTGTGGGTCTGACTGTCATCATGACTTTAATGTGAAGTCACTTGAATTGCAAGCACATTCATGTAACAAGGATCATGTTTGAAACTGGTTTTAGTCTTGGTTGGAAGCATGAATGGATTACTGGACAGGCCTACCGGGCAGAGGCTCACAGATCCAAAGTGTTAGGGGCTCCCCGGCCTTAACCTGCAAAATGTCACTCAAATTCAAATCAGGTACTGACCAGACAGGGATTCAAAAAGACCAAGAGATGCAAAAGAACTGCAAAGAGACACAAAACCACCAAAGAACCCCTAAGAGACACTGAAAATACTTACAAACAGACAGAAAATAATCACAAGGAGATACTAAGTAGCTGCTGAGACACAAATGACAAAGACACAAAATTACACAAAAAAGACACCAAATTGGCTTATAGTGATAGAATAAGACACAAAACGAGACATGAGGAGACACAAGACCACATAAAAATGCAAAACCACTACAGAGTCTGTGTGTAGGAGATGTTGTGGGCCTTTTGCATATCTGTGCCCAGGGGTCCATTATAGGATAGGAGAGATGAACTGTAGAATAACATAGAGACTGTGCAGACGATGAAGTTAAAATATTGGAAGAAACTTGATTTTGAACAAAAAAATTTAAATATTAAGAAACAATAAAAATAGCAACAACCTGAAGCAGTAGTTAGCAATTATGGGTCACGAGATTACCCACACAGGTCACAGCCCTCAGGCTTTTCAGACAAGTACCTTTTTTTGAAGGACCGAACTAAGGTCGTACCATCTCTTAGTGACATGAGAGCATGTGGTGATTGCTCTTCTGGAAAACTTGAAAAAGAAAAAAAAGAATGTGATGGAGAAGAGAAGTGTAGACTGAAAGAGAGGAGACACAAGGAGCAGGGCTTTGAGAAAAATGAGCGATGCAAGGGGCCACTGGATGTGAGGACGGCCGACTCAA
Source organism: Plectropomus leopardus (assembly GCF_008729295.1). NCBI lineage: Eukaryota > Metazoa > Chordata > Actinopteri > Perciformes > Serranidae > Plectropomus > Plectropomus leopardus. The sequence goes on along the minus strand of NC_056480.1, from coordinate 4,282,460 downwards.
CGGCGGGAGCAGATGAAAGCCGAGAAAAGTGGCGTGGAGGGCGAGAGATGAAGAGGAGCACACAAAATAATGGAGATGAAAGAGGAAAGGGGGGGACAGTGGGTATTTGAGAGTGGAGGAGAGTGGGAGGCTGACCTTGAGGAAAACATGTGGGCGAGCGAGGGGACAACTGAGACAAAGGGAGACAAAAATAGAGAGAAGAGGGATACGGGAGAGAAGAGGTAGAGTCGAGAGAGTTGGATGAGCCTGAGGGAAGGTGAGGACAAACGACTGTCTTGTAAACAGGTGGCATTTTCAAGATAGAGTGTCTTCAGTAGTTTAATTAGCTACAGTTTGGCACTGTCTGGGGTCAGCACTCTTTATTATTGAGGTTCAATGAATGTTCTGAGTCGATATCAGGAATTGTTTTTGTAAAAAAATAATGATTTAAATCTAAAAAATGACACCTATTTCTTAGAATATGGCTGAAAACTCCCAAACTCCCCCAAATGTATTATTGACGGTTCCTTTTTGTGCTGTTCACAAAACCCTGGAGAAAAATCTGTTGCTCTAGCTGTCTTCTGTAAAGGCTTTCCACCACATTTTGGAGCTGTGCTGCAGGGATTTGCTCCCATTCAGCCACAAGAGCATGGTGAGGTCCAGCACTGATGTAGAGGGTTAAGGTCTGACTTGAAGTCAGCGTTCCAGTTCATCCCGAAGGTGTTGAAGTGATGGCATTAAGGTGAGGACTCTGTGCAGACCGGTCAAATTTTTCTCGCCGAGCTGGGAAAAGTATCTATTTATGGACCTGATATTTTGTGTGTTTGTTTGTGTTGGAAGTACACTGTTGTCTAAGATATCATTGCTGGCATTGAAGAAATGCAGAATTTGAACCAATGCCCAGAGTAATCTGACGGATGTAGACTGTGACTGCAAACCTGCCTTGGCCAGCTATTGAGGCTGCCATTCTTCCCCTGTTACCATTCTCAAAATCCCCTTTGCTACAAGAAACCACAACAACAACCTCCAAGCTCATGACCTAACGCCCAGAATGGCAAGTTTTCACAAAGATTTTGATTGTGCAATATGGCAAGTCTGCCCTATTCTCTTGGTAAATTATTGTAAAGATTTTGAACAGTAAGACATCTTGTGAGTACCTAACTTGTAAGCAGAATTGATTTGCCACATTTTTTCTTGCAATTTGCAGAACATTTTTGGCAAGTTGCTAATTATCTTTTTTTCCATGTTTTTGAAATGACTCAAGCTAATTTGCTTTGCTGGTTCAAAGGTCTAAATACTTTTGAAAAGCCTCTGAATGCAGAACTACAAAAAGTGATGTCAATCCAGGTTTCAAAGGGTTAAAAACAATACAAACAAGCCAGCACATTTTAATCCCCATAGCAGAATAATAAATTTTACTAACTCCACAGTGATATGACACACTGTGGAGAAAGAGCTAACTTAGCCCAGACCACAAAAAAAGAACAAAAACAGTAGAAAAACAAATAAAAATTCGACAGCAACAACTTTTTCCAGAAGCAGTGACCCCTCCACCCCCAGTGAGCACCACATAAGAAATTCCACTCACCAGCAGTGTGCTATTGGGTTGGAGGTACAAATCTCTGTATCAGTATCTGCATGGCTCGATACCACCAGACACAAGTAAGAAAGTATGTTTTCCTTGACCTTCTAAGTGGGTGGACAAAGTTTTGTCCCAAACTAAAAATATTGAAACAAAACAAAAATCGAATGTGTGCTTCAGATTTCCAATAATCTGCTCTTTATTTGTCCCGTTACCCTTGCAGGCAGTGCACTTACTGTTGTAGTCACAAAACATTTTTATGTGGAGTCTCATTTCCACGGAGAACATAAATAGGGCAACAACTTCACCCCCCACTACATCCATTTAGCTCGTCTTCCCTGAGGCAGATAAGACTGTCAAACTGGAAGCAGGATGCGGCGACATATTGTTGGAGTCAAGAGGCCAGCAGACAGATAATAAGAGGCGTAATGCGTTGTGCAAGTGAGGGCGGAGAGAGCAGGGGCAAAGTAAGTTGTAACTATAAAGTAAATGTAGTGTTACAGAAGAAGTGGGGACCAAACAAACAAGACGGATAACTTTTTGGTTCTTTTTTTGTCTTTGTCTCGGTCATCTTAGGTCTATAAGCAGCTTCGTTTTGCAGATCATTAGCTTTACTTGTTACAGCACTTCACTGATACTTAGCCTTCAACAGTGATTCAAAAAGGTCCTCAGATTTAGGAATGTGCCAGGCTCAGAGTAGTTAATTAAACATGTAATATCCCGGGCTTATTGGTTATTAATATAAAATATCTTTGCTAAATCACCTTGGATTTTCAGGTAAACGTACTTGAGTCTTCCTGAGCTACTGTCACACCAAATATAGAAAATTTTGACCTTCTAAGATAATGGATTTTTTAGCCAGTGTGTCGGTCTATGGTGTTGATCCACCTGAAATATCTCAATAACTGTTGGTTTGCCATGGCATTTCCCACAAGCATTCATGTCGCCCAAAGAAAGTACCTGAATAACTTTTGCACTCACATGACCCTTAGGGCCAACATCATGTTAAAATTCCTATTCGTCTGTTACGTTGTTTGCAGCTCTACTATTTTGTGCTAATAGAGTGTCCGGTGATGACGTTTTCTGTAGACAGATCAGGAAGTTACCTTGGTTTCCTCGTCAAAAGCCAATAGAATTTTTCCAATGGCTTTTTGAATATGGCAGAAAAAAAAGCTCTGTGTTAAACAAACGTTTATGATATTTACATGTTTTGTTCATCAAGGTAATCTCAAAGCCTAAATGCAATCACTAGAAGTCAAAGCCATTATTAGGCTATAAATGAACTAGTCTACGGTTGCATCATCATCACTACGAGGCTGTAAAGCGTTTTCACCGCAGTTTGGCGTGATGACTTTTTCATGAATTAACTCATTAAAATAAAACGCTGATATAGATAATCAGCCGGGCCGATAATCTGTCGACCCCTTTTTTGTATATGTGTAATTTACATAGATTTAATTTGTATAGATTTGCATTTATCTTGCACTAAGGTGATTGTGTAGTTTCATCATTTGTGATGCAACTTGGGAACAATTCCATATCATGTCTCATGTAAATGTTTGAAGCTTTTCTTTCAATTTAACGTTACGGACGTGTCAGAACGTCAGATGGTTTGGAGGAGGTGAGAGAGATAGATTTGGATTCAGAGAGGGGGGAGTGGAAGGAGAAAGATGGAGAGGGAGAGAGAGACACAAAGCAGAAGCGGGAGAGCAGTGGACGACATGAGAGTGAGATAGAGGGTGGGGGGGGGGGAGTCAGTCAGAGGGCAGGAGGGAGGAGGAGAGGCTGGCGGCTCGAGTTGAGGAGATCGGTCTGCTTAGTGTCTGTCAGTTCGACAGGAGAGAGACTGAAAACAGCTGGGGGCTCTCGCTGCATGTGTGTGTGTGCGTTACTGCCAACTGCCAACACAGGCCGCCCTGTGTGTGTGTGTGTGTGTGTGTGTGTGTGTGTGTGTGTGTGTGTGTGTGCTTACACAAGAGAGAGAGAGAAAGAGAAAAGACAGAGAGAGAGAGATGGGGGGCACGGCAAGGACAGCCAGAGATCAAAGACACACACACACACACACACACACACACACACACACACACAGAAAGCAGCCTGTGTTGGCGGTGATTGGTCAGCCCGCAGGACTGTTGGATGTGATCTCGATACCTGCAGAGATAATAGATTTGCTGAGGTCACACGCACACACGCGCACGCACACACACACCACCTGCAGATGCCCAGTCGCAGCAGTTCTCACACTGTTAATATGGTAGAGCTGTCATCACTGCACCAAGGGAGAGAGAGGGGGAGAGGGGGGGAGAGGGGGAGGAAATGGGTTCTTGGATATGATTTTTGGTGGTAGCAGGGCGAGCGAGAGACAAATAGGAATCCTGGGTATGAATTGAATTGTAGCAGGGAGCGCATAGAGATATTGTGTCCTATGTAATTTCAGACTATAATGTGCTGGTACACAGTGTTCTGCCCTCCCCTCCCTGCAGGCCTGCATCCATTTCTCCTCATTTCTCTTCATTTCGGAACACAAAGAGCATCGACTTGCCCCGTCTTGCCGTCTGTGTGTCTCTCTCGTTTGCATTTCTGACGCTCACACCGCTTCTGTTTTGCCGTGTCCCTCTCGTCCGTTTCTATATTGCCGTTTCGTTGTCTCACTCTTGTGTTGAGGCGTTTTCTGTCCCGTTCTTCCTCCAGCTTGTGTTTTATTCAGCTCTGTTCTGCTTGTTGTTCTGTTTTGTTCTGCACTGTAGCTTTTTTTTCGCCTGTGCAAATGTTTCTGTCTGGGTTTTTGTTTATTTGAGGTCACTAAAAGTTTCCCAAGAGGGTCTCACGCTGCTTCATTAGCTTGTGGAATATTTTGTCAACAGGTTGGCCCTGTGAGAAATGGCTGTGATTTGCATGTATGAGTATTTTGTATTTTTATATTTAATGAAGTAATTGATCAACAAGTATGTTTATGCTTTTGAAAGAGGGCTTTAGTTTTTTGTTTTGAAAGCTACTTTAAACTTGACTTGACAAAATAGTGGCAATTCAACATGGACTCTAACACCAATGACTTGTGACTGCACTTGGACTTGAGCCTTTTGGCTTGAAAATACTTAATGCCTTCCCCTAAGTCCAAAGATTAAAGTGTTTGTTCTTCAAAACTTTTTCAAAACCTCATTTCCTGCATCAGCTAACATTACCTGAAAACTTTTTATTTGCCTTAGACACAAAACCTGCAATATTATACAATATCACTTCAACCATTGTTTTAAGAAAATGCCTTACAAATTTGTGAATAAAAAAATCTACATTTTTTCAATATGAGATATAATAAACACAACAAGACAGGACAGAGACATACACAATTAATTTGTTGTAGTACTTGTTGATAATCATAAAAAAGTAGTGCTGGCATTGTGCTGACAGCATAAACCTAAGTTCAGTTGCAATTAAAACACTAAAAATGTTTTTACAAATAAATACAGATTTCAAACAATGTTCCTGATTTTTTTTTTTTTTTTTGTACAAAATTTAATACATTATTACTCAACGACTTACTGTTGTCTAATTGTATTGCATTTGGTAAAATGCATTATGACTTGTTTAAGACTCAAAAATCAAAATTTAGGACTTGGATCTGGAACTTGTGCATCTTGACATCTTGAGTTCCCAGACTTGAAACTTACGTGTGACTTGCAAAACAATGACATTATCGCACAGCTGCAACTTTCCCATCTTTAGTGTGATGTAATTTGTGGTCATAGTTTTCTTCAAAGTCACGGATAAGTCACAGCTCACCCAACAAACTCATACCTGAATATGTTTAACTAACTGATTTGCCAATAATAAGTCAGTAAATTAGTACATTTCGGAAACTTCTGAGTTTTTTAAGACAGCAAACACCAAAGAAAACTGAATGCAGCAGCACTCCAGATATCAAAGCATGTTTTAATTCAGTAGCTGAGCCTCACTTACAGCGTTTTTCTGTGTTCTTAATTGCTGCTCATGTTGTCTGTTCTGGTTCACCCGGTTGGAAGAAGCTGTCATTTCGAGGAGAAACTGGGCTCAACACGAGTAACCAATAAAAACTTTTTCTCTTCATGGCCAAATTAGAGTGCTTCCCCACCTCGAGAAAGGATTTTACCAACATAATCAATAATTTTACCACAAGGGGACTTAGTTATTTAGCATTTGAGCCAGTAATAAGAAGACAAAAAGACAACACTGTGCTTCATGATTGTTATTAAGTGTAACACCTGCAAATACATTGGAAATATGATTTAGCCTCTGTCTGACAGTATTATGCTCGATGATGATGTTGTATGATTTCAGATTTCAACCTTTTTGTTTGTTTTTTATAGAGCTGCTTTTGCACAATATCTGTGTGTGGCCAGTATGTTTTAAGGAAAAAGTTTTATTCTATATCAAAGTAATCCAGTGGTGGTTGTCTGTACATCTGTTGGTACAATACAAACAGGAACTACTTGTAATTAATTCTCTATACTTTAAATTATGCTGTTTGCAACATGAAAACAGATATTGGCTAATATAGACAGGGCCTTGACAGCTAAAAGGAATATTTCACCCTCCAAGTGACCATTTGTATACCCGTTACTTACCTCATGTCATAATGAAGCTGTAAAGAAAACTTTTCTCACGTCTCAAAAGGGAAGGACGGATCAAAAAATGAAAGAAATTCTTGATGAATTAAAGTCATAGAGGTCCACGTTTAATAACGGCAAAACTGAGGCTACATTTAAACGAAAACGGCCCTACTACAAATGGAAAAGTCTTTCTTTGGCGTTTTTAAAAAACCCTGCGGTCATGTGATAACATTATGAAAAACGATCACAGAGTACACAGATCTCAGAACAGTGTGGTATGCATGCCAGGCCAGTATTTGGCTGTGTAACTTTGTGATGACACATCAGAAAAGAACATCACGAGTATGTACCAAGTGCAGCCATGACATCACCGTTTTCACAGGATCCGCACATTTCCAGTTTACACGGTGACAGAAGGGGTTGTGTTTTAAAAAGATTACATTAAACTGAGTTTCAAAAATTTACGTTTTCAGGCCCCCAAAACGCTGCTGTCATGTTAATGAAAGGCTAAACCACAACAAAAGTTTAAGTTAAACTTTCTCAGAACTCATGCGGTGAAATCCAAGTCTCGTTTGTGGAGTACTTGACAAACAGAACTGATTGGGACGTAAAAGTTATTTATGCTCTCTTTCAGTCGGACTCCATTGACAAAAACGGTATTTTTTCATCAGTAAACACAGGAGCTGCTGGTCCACCGATGCCTGATTGATGGTTTGTTTGTGTTATTGTCTGACTTTGGTGAATTCAAACTAACCCTTAAAAACACCAGAGTTGCCCAAGGAAACATTGACATGCAGAGTGCATGAGCGGGGTCAGGGATCGAAACGCTGATTAGTGGACGACTGCTCTCCCTCCTGAGCCTCAGGAGCTGAATGCAACACAGTCACTGATAGAGATGTTCTGGCGCCATCTTCTTCCTTACCAAAACCGATTCAGATACCTCAATTTACATATTGATATTTACATACTGATACTGAGTACCTTCCAATATCACTGCGTCAAAATAAATAAATAGATAAATAAAAGTTAACAGCTGCACACTGCAAACCCTGAACTGATGTGAAATTATCGCTCTTATTGTTGTATAGTATGGCTCAGGTTTATTCTTTTGTAAAATAAGCAAAAAATATACAAAGAATACATGCCGAAGAACTCTCTTTTATCCAGTGTAAAATATTTTTCCACTATTTCCCAGAAATATATTCCTTTGAACCGCTCTAAAACAGTTGCTGCTAGTGGCTGCAAAGCAAAACTTGCTGTGTTGAATAAAAGAAATAATTCTAAAATTATTTATCTGGCCGTGAAATACTTTATTATTGCGTTATGTGGTAACAGATTGGTGCGTAGACTCCGATATTTGCCAATAAAAACTCTAGTAATTGATATACGAATGGTCATTTGTGGGGTGAAGATAGGGTTAAGGCATGATAAAGCTCAGGGAGAAGATTCTGGCAACTATTTACAAAAGGTAGACATCATTTTTGGGAGTGTGGTGGAACAGTCTCGCCGTGATTGCTGGAAATCGTGGGCTGGATGTTACATGTGGAAGAGTATTGTGTGTCATGTTTGGCAAAGGGACAGCCTCATGTTCTGTTTGTGAAGACTTTGAGGACAATTACAAGAGAAATAAATCTATTCGTTGTCGGCTAATTGTTTCAGTTCCTGCTGGGGGAGGCTTCAGAGAGAGGGCGGCTCATCGCTGCAGCGCGTGAACTGAACGCGCCGTGTTTGAGTGTTATGACAACCGGCTGAGGGTGTAATGAGGATTCATCAGAGGAGGCCGGTCTGTGAGGACAAATGTGCTGCTTTCACAGAATCACCTGCTTTATTAGTGATTAGTGCGCCTTCCAACTCATCAGGATTCCTGCCGCTGAGTGATGATCTTTCGATGCTCGTTCACGGAAGGGTGAATTTTGATTTCAAATGGTTTTTACCTTTTAGCACAAGATTAATTATTGAGCAGGCCCGAAAGGCAGAAATATTCATTTTGAGCGAAATACCTGATAATCGCTGTAATGGAAACATAATTTCAAATCATGCAGCTTTCAGTTTTTGACCGGTGAAAGTACGCTCTCAAACTTTCCCAAACTTACATACATGATGACTTGAAGCGCATTGTCCTATTCCAGAGACCAAAAAGGGGCATTATTTTACTAGTTATTTAAAAGATGCAAAGCATTTTGGGTTCACTTGTGAAGATTTAAATAGTAAAGGACTGTTTATTATTTATAAGCATGGAGGGGGTTGTGTAAAATGAGGGAGGCACATCAGAACTGGGGTGGGATTTGTTGTTTTATTAAATTTATTTAGACTTAGGAAAGGGACATGCAACTTTAAAATGTTGTATTTTTTATTAATTTTAAATGTCTTCTGGCCCCCAAAACCTGTTGGCAGAAGGCATGTGTTTTATTAAAAGACTGCCAAAATTACACAATTTATCACAGCCTGAAACTGTAAAAACAGAAATTACAGACAAATTTTCAAATATCCAACGGTCCTTAAATACATCATGTGCAACAAATGCCTCGGTCAGGAAAGATGATCAAATACTAGCCAAAAAAGTGATATCTCATCAAAATAACTTTAGTTTTTCAAAATTTTAGAACTGCATATTTCATTTAATTTGTAATGCCAAAACTTAACCATCTGCACTAATCAGATAAATAACTCATAAATAAATAAGATAAATAATGAATTAAAAAAACACAAATTCTGTCTTTTTACATGCAAAAAAAATTGTTTTTAATGATTTTTTTTTCAACTCCAAAGTTTTCATTTTTGACATTTGCCTTTCGATCTTCCAGGGATTTGTTAATGCTCACCGTGCCAAGTTACTGATTTTCCAATTGCGGCAGCTGCTGCTGTTTTGTGTGTTAAGTTTTAGGTTTATTTGGAAGAACAGTTGTTGGGGATTTCCTAAAAACTCTTTTAGGGCCTCCAGTGAGCTCCAGGCCCCATGTTTGAACCCCTAATTTAATGTTCTTTTAATTCTTCTGTTCATCTTTTCTGGTTGTTTTTTGTTCACATGGAGCCCCGGTCCCCCTCCCATCTCAGCTCTGCGTCGCCATGGTTCGCAGGCAAAAGCGTTAACGTTCGTCTCCTGATCTTCCCTTATTAATTTGTGTTCAGCTTTGTAATCCAGTTATTTGCCACTTGCTTCTCGTTCTGGCAGAAAATATCAGTAATTAGGGCTCAGTGCTTGGCTGGCCACATTACTCTCGTCTTAGTGTTTTACTGAAGAGTGCTTGTTAAAATGGACCAGCGTCGTCTTTGAAATCAAACGAGCCAAATCCACCCCCTTTGTTGGAATCCACCCGTCTATCTCAGTGCTTCGCAGCGCGCGCCAACCCAGGAGTGATGAATCGCAAGTTGATTTTTAGAAACAAAATAGATTAAAAACAAATCTAATCTGTGAAACCTGGTGAAATATGGGTCAGACATTTTGACAAATTTGTTTTGCTTGTAAAATGTTAAATGTTTCCAGCTTCTTGGCTTCTTTGTGTAATTGATAATTAAAATTTCCTCCGCTGTTAACCATTTTGCAGATTTGTGGCTTCAGTTGGCAGTCAAATGGCCTCTATTTTTTTGGCAGTTTACAGGCTTAAATCACTTTAAATTCATCAATTTACCTGCTGTAGTTCTTAATTTATATCGGAATATAGGCTTACATGTGTCGGTGGATCACGCACAGACCAGATCGACAACTGACCGGTAATGATATAGGGAAAGTATTTAATTATTTCCTATGATGTGTGCATGGCAATGTAGCATTTAACTGTTTTTGACATATAAATGGAGGTTTTGTAACATGCACTCTCTTGTATAGTGAGAATATGAGAGTGGCAGGTGTCACACACACACACACAAACACGCACGCACGCACCCACGCACGCAGACCCATGAGCCTGTCTCCTCTGTGTGATAAACCCTTTTATTGTGCCAGGCGAGAGTTAAAAGGCAGATCATGCAGCAGGAGAGGAGGCACTTGCATGTAAGTAATTGCTAATGGGCTTATAACAGTGCTGCTAAACACACCTGATTGCAGTGTGGGTGGATGTAATAGCAGAGAGACTGGCACTGCACGCACGAGGACAGCAGATTCACAGCCAGGGTGGGCCACAGGCCGAAGAAAGACCCGGCCGGACAAAAATAGACATCAGAAAATAGATTCTGGTGATAGCCGGTAGATAAGTGTGAGGACCCCTGTGCCAGGAGCCACCTGGCAAAAAATGGGAATGAAAAACGAGCGGGGCTGCGTGCCAGCAGTCCCACTGAATCAGCGGTGGTCAGGCAACACAAGTAATAGGACAATCTAGGAACTTGAAATTGGTATTTTTACACATTTTATATGTTGAAAAATGTATTTACTAATAAAATACAACAGATTAATCACAGGTTAAAGTGTTGTTAAAGGGCAGGTTTATCTGCTTTCTTTTCTGTATACACATTTAAACTCTCACTCAGCTGTCAGCAAACAGCAGTGACATTGGTTACAGCACTGAGCTGTTGGGAAAAGTTTTCCTTTAGAGCTTTCTGCCAGACAGCAGCACCATTTCTTAGGTAACTAAAGCTGTTATATCACCCTGTGCCGAGCCACCAGACTCAGCTTTAGAGGAGTTTTTGGTCTACAGCTGATCTGATTGTTATATTGTTTATTTGTTTTATTATGTGACTTTTGAAACTAGACTAATGTGGTTTCCTGAGCACCATGTGGATTTACAGTATATATTGCAACATCATAATGCAGAAACCTTTGTCACGCCATGTGGCAAAGTCTTTAAATGAGCTTGGAAAAACAGCATTTTGATTGAAAATTTGCATTTTAAGATTTAATTGCGGAAGAAACATTACTGAAAAGTTTGAGTATTATATGAAAACCTGGAAATAAAAATCCTGATAATAATGGGAGCAGCTCTTTTCATCTTTCTGAGAAACCCCTCAAAAATGCTGAAAATGTTTGCTGCACTCGTGTCCTTCGTTTCAAAGACAAATAGGGGATAAAATTGCGGAAGTTTGTTTTGCACAGATTGAAATTAATGAACAGAAACATGAATGATAACATGTAGTGAAGCAAATCGTCTCTAAGGATGCTTTTCTGGGCACACTTTCTGGTTTCCATGATAATTGGGGATAAAAATAAAAAAGAAGTTCCACAAGGACAAAACAGAATTGACTGAATGTAATTGGATAATTTTTTTGGAGAGTTTTTCGTTTGAACTTTGGTTTCCAATGTCAGTCTGCTTCAACCTTAAAAGGACACTTGTTATTGTTGCTGTCGTATCCAATCAATCAGCCAGTGCGCTCTATTTTCAAGATTGCACCAGGAGAAAAGATGTGATGGTCTGCAGGAACTAAAGTGGAAGTTTAATGGCAAAGATTATGGTTGTTTGAGTGGTATTTATACATTTCGGTCCCATTGTATCACTGCTGTGCGTTCCAAGATTCAACAAAAAATAACAAAGGGGGTAAAGTTACGTCAAGTCCTTCTTTGAATTCTGAATATTCTCTCCCAATTTCATGCTCGTTGTGCCCGCTTTGCCTTTGCTTGTCCTTTCTACCAATATTGGATAACCATCTAATTTGTTCCATGCTACATCTCTTATATCTTGATCCTCTTCTCCTCTTTCTTTCAATCTTTTTTTTTTTTTGAATAATTCCTTTTGATGAATTCCTCGCTGGCCTTTGATCTGAGCGGCAGAATGCGAGTGTATTGAGCAGTGGAAGCACATCAGATAGGGAAAGGCAAACTCTTCAATGAAACTGAGGAGCGTCGTGCAGCCTTGATCAACAAGGCAGGGGCATGAAAAGAAAACGCCTGCACATGAAAGGAGGCATGGAACAAAAGCCATCGACACGGGCGCCGTGAATCCTTTGTTTTGTCGAGATATGACAGAGATGTATCTTTTAATGCAGGTCGGCATATGGACAGTGTCACGCTTCGCTTTCTCCTGTCTCCAACCTTTTGTCCTCCTCTGAAAAGGAGCACAGCTGATCTCCTTAAAGTGAACACTCTGTATAATTGCTCCATTCGCTTGCTCTTGAATATGCTGTTTTCCTCCCGTCCTGTTGATACTGGATGACATTGCCTTTCAAAAGTGCATGTATTTATTTTTGTTTGTATGCCGTACAAGAGAAGCTGAGAGCGTGAGCGGCAATGGTGGGCCTTTGAAAATAGAGACCTGAGATACTGAACTCGCTGTTCCTTACCTCGACGTCGCCGTTGGTGATCTTGTTATTTAATGTGTAAATGTAGCCCGCAGTGGGAAGGCTTTCATTTGTAGATTAGACACTCAGACGTCTCTTGTTGCATTATGCCCGAAGAACTCCTGAGAAAAACACACAGAGCTGAACTTTGTCTTTAACTTTGGTTCATCCAGGGAATCTTAAAGAGAAACTATGCTGATTTTCAACCAACTTCGTATTATACCCATCCACACATACTACCTACCCTGTAGGTAGTATGTGTGGATGAACTGTGCTGAACTCCCCTCCATCTAACCAGTGCCTAGATATCTCTGCTCCCCTCCCAGCGAACAGTTTTGCTGTATCTCTGGCTGTTGTTCCAACTACAGGCTGTGCTTCTGCATTTTTAAATTGCCCGCCAAATATGCCGCCACCACAGACACAAAGAGTAGAGAGCTTGATCAAGACACACATCTGCCAACCTACATCTCTCCAAAACTCAGACCCCGATCAAAGGGTAAAACTAAACGGTGCTGATCAAATATGAACCAAGATTTTATTACTGCTTTGCCTATTTCTCACCTGAAATGTTTTCCAAATCAAGTATGAACCAAGATTCTGGTATTGCATTGCCTTTTTGGGGCTTTAATAGTGAGAGTTTGTGAATAAAAAGTGGGCTCCATACTGTTTCCTGCAACAGAGGCTAAAGAAATGGAGGTCAAACACTAAAACTAAGTAGCGTTGTTTAAATTTAGACCAAGATTTTGTTACTGCGCTGCCTGTTTCTCGCAGTAAAAAGTTTTCAGACATATTTTGGCTTACTGTTAACTGTATAAAGAAAGTTACCTGGCAGCCACCATTGTGTTGAACGAATGAGTTCACATTGCATCACCCGTGCTAGCTGGAGCGTTTATTGATTTGGTGCAGTGCATTCTGGTAGTTTTAGGTTTTCTACTTCTTGAGCAAAAGCGAATGCCACAGTCCTTGTAGCACCCATTTCAAAAGTATTTGTGTCTTTCTTCTGCAATAGACAGCCCAGCTTCATCAAAAGACCATCTTTCCAGCAGTGAAATTCCTCTTTAATCCGAGTTTAAATCTTCTCTTCTAGCACCATCAATATTCATGCAGTCCCATACATTCAACACCTGGGATCAATAGCCACAGTGCACAACAAAGCAGCTTAAAGGGTTGAATACCTTGCTCAAGGCCACAACTGCAGTATTTGTAGAGTGAATCTCTTGTTCACTTTTCCCAGACATTTCTAGTCCATCTAGGGGCCTTTCCCACCGAGCAGGATTATACAGTTATCTGGACACCCTGTAACACTCAGAACAGCTCCTTTTTACTTCAGACCATGTTTCAGCTTTGAAGGGTGTCCCGGGTTTTGCTCATCAAAGATATTCACTTAACTTCTGTAATCCTGCTCGGTGAGAAAGGCCCCCTCAGTCAGAGGCTCACTCCTCCAGCCTCTGTACTGTCGGCTGTAAGACCAGAAGTTGTCAGAAAGTGTTGTCACGTTAGATTTGTTGTGACAGTGGCTCAATTGGAAGAATTTTTTATTAAGTAAAAGTGATACAGATATCAAACAACGAGAGTAGAGAAAAAATATAATACATGTGTGATAAATATAGAATAATGGGTGTCATGCAAGAACATTTTTGTACCCTTAATCTCTCACTTCTCCGAAACCTCTGAACCACTCAAACAAATTCCACTTGCTCAGGAGGGTGTGCACATCAGTGACACATCCTCATTGGCATTATCGACGCCCTTAAATTTGCCGTATAAAAGCTGCCTGTGTGGCTGCATATGTTGGAGAGTCTCATCCACAAAAGATGAATTTCACCATGTGGAGATTCAAATCTTGCTGTCAAAAATCAGCAGACAAAAACATGACAAGTTTAGCAGTGTTCATACAACAGTCTAATCAGGGGACCGCAAACAATTAGAAAATTTTGTGACAGTTTTCTGACATGAAGTCCGATGCCACAAACATATTTCTTAAGCAGTGGTCCATGACTAAATATGAGATATGATTTTTTGTTTTTCCTCTGTGGAGAGAGACAGCCTGTGTGCATTACTCATACGACATGTCTAGAACACTTCTGGAGAGGAAATATTAAATAAGATGAAATGGGTATCACTTGTGGTTGCCACTTATGAACATATCTGTTTGTACGAGTGGTTCTTGTAGAAGGTTCAATGTGGTAGAAATTATTTTGTGACCATAACAATGCATTTGTCCTTTTGAAAACTCCATTTTTCAGGGCTCAACACAGAGATATAGAGCAGTAGTAGTAACTATGGCCTGTTAAGTATCTGAATCTGAATTAGGTTTCTTGCCGAGTAGGTTTTTACGTACAAGGAATTAGCTGTGATGCATAACAATAAACATATCAGAGAAAATAAAATATAAAAGCAAGTACAGCAGCAGTCTAGAAACATACTGTAAATTAAAAGGGAGAATAGACCTTTAAAAATGGAAAAAAAGCATTATGAAATATGCAAATTATATCTTCTGAAAAGTGAGGGCTATACAGTTTTGTGCAGAATTATGCAAAAGTTTGCATTTTGAAGTATACAGAATGTGCAATTATGGATAGAGATGGCAGTCCTGTTATTTGCACAGGCCTTTGCAAATAACAGGGGCGGCAGATCTGACCCTTTAAGTCTTGACATTCACGTGGACAAGATTTTTGCAAAAAGGACACGTCCCTATCCATTTATCTTTGGACTTTTTTGAAATTGTTTTAAAAATTCTGTCGATTCAACTAGTTTTTCTAAATATTTCCATCCAAACTACAACGTGAAAATAACTCCAAACTCTCACTGACAATGGCTTGGTGTTCCACAGTCTGCCCTCGTCACAAAGGTAGCAAAGCTTACAGGCTGAGGTTTGGTTTTTTTTACACCTACTTGAGATCTCATAACCACTGATTCCTTTGTGATATGAGGATGGAGGAGCTCACTCAAACATGCGGGTGATGCTCTGGGCACGCTCAAGTTTTCCTTCCACTCCTCATCGACAACAATCCCAGTCCCAAGAGTGGCCCACCATCTGCTCGTTTGACCGGGTCTGATGATCCAAAATTGTCATTTTTGGCGTTTTTGTTTTTAACTTTGTTTGTCTGTGAAGTGGCGTGTCAGTACTAAGTTAAAGTGTGAAGAATTTCTTCGACCAAGCAGTGTTGACAAAATGTAAACCAATAAGCAGTCCAGGTCGAGACTAAAGTGATTTGTTTTTGGTCTTGGTGCATGGTTTGTTTCTGGTGTCATTACAAAAAGCTGATGCCATCGTTGTTCTCCAAATGCTCTGTTTTGTAACCAGAGTTTTGGAAAATCTGCACCTTTGAATGCATTTTCCAAAATCTCAGTTTTTGGATCCTAAACGCAGTTTGCATTCTGACTAGAGGCCAAAACATAAAGAAAAACACCAATTTTCAAAAATATCTGTGTACGTGTAGACAGATTGCCACCTGTCACTTTTAGCTTTCATATCAGGGATAAATGGACGGCATACCCGAACAGGTGGGAGTTGAAAGCTATCTACACTACGGAGCCCTACAATTTCTACAGTGTAAAGAAATTGCATATCTCCCACCTATTCATTATGATAACAATAGCTTTTTGTGGTGAGTATCATGAACCTTGTCAGCCTCTTGATGGCAGAAAGACGCTGATGTGAATGCTAAATCTTGCTTCATCTATCATCCAAAGGACAATAAAACTCGATTAAGGATGACTTTATGTAGTGTTTGGTGTCAAATACCAATTACTGGGGAGTCGTCTGTCGCCCTCATTGACAGTAATTCTAGGTCTCTCTCTCACACTGCAATTGTATTAATGACCTAATCATGCGGGTGAGTGAATGAATGAGTGAACGTGATGAATGCCGACTTTTCAGGAATAAATAACAGCAGACTTTCTATGAGATAGTGTAGAATTTTGGGGGAAAAGCAGAAGGAATATGAAAGGTCTCAAGCTGTAAACCCACAGGTCATATCAATTTCTCAGCCCACAGAGGATTATGGTGCCCAATTCAATTTCAGTTCAAAAAAACCCAACAATAACACGAAATCCCCATAACTGGAGTTAATGGGTTGTCAGCCGACTACACAGTAACGCTGAAAAGCCACCCACAGTGTAAACATGCCAATTATCTGAGCTGTCGGCTGCCCGTTAATGCTATTCTAAAATTAAACTTTCCCCCCCTTTGTAGCTCAGTCTATCACATCCCATACCTATCCTAAAATGAATGCCAAAAAAAAAATTAAATTTTTTATTGCTTTTACCGACTGGAAGATTTCTTCCATTCCTCATGCTGCCTTTCCTTCGTGAACTCATATCAAATTAATTTACATGTTTGAGTGATCCCTTGCTGTGCTTTGTCTCACCTCAGGAAATGAAACACATTAAGGGAGAAAAACATTTTAAAAATGAATGTTTAATTGTGACTTTATGGGAACTTGAGGCAGAAAAATTATGAGTCCAATTTATTTTACAGAAATCGGAACTCCCTCCATTGTTCCCCTTTTCGTAAGTATCTTACCATGTGAAGAAAGTCAAAATGTTACTTTTGTGTTCATGAATATATTTCAGAGGCCTTCATTATCTCTCGGGACGTGCCTGGTGGTCTGATTTATCATTCCACTGTTAAGCAGAGAAGCCAGTTTGAAGTCACATCAGGGAGCTAATCACACAGATCATTTATCAACAAAGCTGCAGTTACACTTTCGCAGAGATTGTTGCGGATGCTTCCAGCTGCGACAAACTTTTCCAATTTCTCATTTAAATTTCTCCGAAAGACGCCATGCACTTTCATCACATATGCTGTAAGAGCTATATCTAATCAGGCAAAGGCCACAAGCTTTCAGCACCAATTAGAGTTAATTCAAGGTCACTGAAGTGCAGCAAGACAATATTTCCTGCAGTAATGTGAAGAATTTTTGTTTTTTTTCTGCACTAAATACAAAGGTTCCTCTTTGTATGTGGGTCCTTTTACACCAAGTATCACACTGATTTTACTACTAGCAGTGACCAACAGTGACAACGCTGTGTTGCGTTTTGTTGTCATCAAGTTTTATCCGGCACTGCCACAGAGACAAAGACAGAGAGATGACGGGTTGCTTCGTAGGCTGCAATCAAACGTAAAAAACTTGTGTCCACCTTGAAACTCTGCTGATCGTGTAGATCTTCTGTGCTGCTGGGAGAAGATGTGTTTGAAACATCCATGTTTTAACAGACATGGATGTAAACCGTAACTGCAAACAGATGGGTTCACGAAGGGAACAAACACCAGGCGATAATTCTAGTTTGAATCTTATGTAAATATTTCATACATAGGGGTGTTGCAGTGTCTGAAGTTTTCAAATTTAAGGACCTAAACTATCTAATACCTGTAATAATTACAGATTATTTTCTTCCATTTGATGCTGACAATCATTTTCTATCAGGATAAGCCATGTCTTCTTCAGAGTGTGAATGTGTCAGTACAGGACAAATATCAGTGCCAGCTCTGGTCTTAAATCACAGCTTATTACTGTTTTTTTAGGTTACATTTGTTGAATAAAACCCACAAAATCCTTTTCTGCTTAAATGTGTCATTCAGAATCTCAACGAAGGAATTATCTATTATCCTTCATCTACAATATCATTATAAATTTGGTGCCAGTGAATGTGGACACTGATGGATTGAGATCCAATATGTGAAGTGGAGGGGAATAATGCAGTATTCAGGAACTGAATGTTCATAGAGCAAAATTAGAGAGAGTGATTCTGCAATTTTTTATGCTTTCCATCAACCACCTTGAATCTTTCAATGGATATCTCATTTTAGAATTTCAGCTGTATTAGCATCTTTGTGGTAACAAATCCCCTCACACACACACGCACGCCAGCTAACGGTGACTGTGTGTGTGTGTGTGTAACCAAAGCCGTCCTCGTGACAACTAATCTCCCCTTCCTCTCCTTCCACCACATTGTTGATCAGTGTCCTGTTACTGAAAAGCCAACGCAAAATGCCATGATTATGAGCTGTCAAATGCCAATTACCGGTAATTCAGCTCCCCAGTGTGTGGTGGATGAGACAGTAGCTCAGCGGCGGCTCTCCCCTGCCTCTTCCCTTCTCTTCCACGTCGCATTTGAAGAATTATAGCTGTTTTTCTTTTTTCATGTGTGAATGTCATGGCCGTCAGATTTTAATGGGCTTTGATCTGTTTAATGACAGTGCTGTGTGTGAAATATATCCGTCCATAGCGATTGACATTATTCATAGAGCTGAGAATTGTTTAACAAATGACAACACCTGTACCAATATCTGTAATCTTTAAGCGATACACATATCAATAGAGTACTGAGCTCAATACATTTTTTTCTACTTCACATGGTGTAAATGTAAATATTCAGTTACGTAAAATGCCACCAGACATCACAGGTGTTTACTTTAGCCATACATTTTAAGGTTTGGTGGCATTTCTGCACTCTGATACTACTTAATGAACCACCAAAGACAGACCTGACCTGCAAACTGCGACCTTTATCCATAACAGTAACATGATTGTCAAAACCGAGACAAGCAAAAAACAGAGAAAAGTCTGCACACTTCAGCTTTCATTGCAGGTTTTACTGAGTCGAGCTACATGCTCTTCTTCAGACTTTATATCCAGCATTATTGAATGTATGATGGTTTATTGCTTGATGTTTGTCGATTATGCTGGTATTTTTCTACATATACAGTCTTTCTGGTGTTATTTTTTAAGTAGATGACTGCATTTTCTATGTAAAGACTATTTGTGGTGTTTGGTGTTGCATCAGGCGATGAGGTCATGTGAGCGAGGCCTTGGGCATACATTATACGGCGGCTTTATACCGTTTATCAAGTCTGAAGAAGAGCATGTAGCCGGAAACGTCACTTGTGAGTAGCTCAATAAAAGCTGCAAGGGGAGCTGAAGTGTGCAGACTTTTCTCGTACTTTGTGTGGGTCCAGCACCTCAACGTCTCATGGATGTGCACATTTTCTACCTTTTTTGCAAAACTGAGACAAGGACAGAAACATTTTAAAACTGACCACTGCAGCACTCTTTAAGGTATGTGTTTGTGTGTGTTTGAGAGAGCGAGGAACACAGAGAGAGACAGTGTGAGGTGACTTTGTGTCATAGTATGGCCTGACTTACTTGGAACGCTGCTTTGCCACTTTTTGGCAAGCCCGTTGGAGACCATAATGTTTTTTCTAACTTAACCAGTGAATTAAAAAACAACAGCAATAACAACTTACCAAAAGCTATAAAAGAGATTGAAAGGAGGTGTATTTCTATTGTTGTGGTTAAATTGTGGAACTCTTCTTAACAAAAAAAATAAGCTAATGCTATAGAGATTCAGGTTGAACACATTTATGTCCCTCATATGAAGGTCGGGTCAATTTGAATGGGAATTAAGATAAAGACAATATATTTAAAGGATTTTTATGTTTTGTTTTTTGTTTTCTTTTCTGTAATGCTTTTAAAACCCTAATAATGTCCCGGGTCAATTTGACAACAATTCCAAAGGGTCCAAAAAGTGAACATAGTAAAAGGGTTAAATTCATCAGATGGCCTGTTACGACACTCCAAATGAATGCTTAAGTTGCTCTGTATCTGCTGGATGTGAAAATAGGCAACTTTTTCTTTTTTACTTAGGTTTGCCATATCAACTTAAAATAAGACAGTGTGTCAGTGTTGTGTAAGCAGCTTGTTTCTGCTGCTCGCAAATAGTTTATGAATTCATGGATGACCCTGATGAAGGCTACAGGACGAAACATGTCGGTCTGACAGTAAAGTTGTTTTGTATGCTACAAGTGTTGCTGAAGTTTGGACCTTTGAAAAGAATAATTTTTTGAAAGTTTAATCTTCAGCAACAATAAATTCAGGGACAAACAATCTCAAGACTGCCTGAATTGCAGGGAGGCTTTGAAGTGCTCTTAAAATCTTCACAGCAATGTACACGCAATTTAAAAGACGAAACAAATGAGAGAGATGTTGTTGTTGCCTACGTTCATCATTGAAATGTTGTTTTCTAACATTCATCTCTGGCGTCTCACAAAGTTGTGTGGACTTATAATTGTCCTCTGTACCGTCCTCCTCCTCCTCCTCCTACTGCCACTTAATGAGGAAATGCTTTTGTCTTCATATTCTTCTCATAAAATTACAACAATGCCAAAAGCCACACAGTGACAAGTAACTGTGATTAAAATTTTCGCTGCATGAATCTTTCAGACCTCCTCCGTCCCTTGTTAGCAGCACAGTTTTATTAGTGGCCTTAAGCCTAATTTATGCTCGATCGCTCAACGCTTTCGACAGCTGTCTCTCCACCGAAGCTGCTACGTCTCACCTCAGCCCCGCGTTCATACCTGAGTGACAAAAGCTGCAGGACAGAGAAATGATTAAGTGAAGTGATCACACAGTTAACCCCGTGTTCCCGCAGGTTCTGCCGAGACAGATGTTTCACTCGTGGATGAACACAGAATTGAGCAGAAATGTTAACCATATATGGATGAGTCATTTTTAGAACAAGATTTCTCATTTTTACACTCCAGACTGTGAATGCTTCAGTGTGCTGCTCGAGTCTATAATAGATACACCAATTCAATTTGACATCGCATTCCCATGTTTTATACTTTAATTTCTATTATTTGGTCTTTAGTCTAATTTGTTCACAATAAATACAGTGTCTGAAATAATTTGATAACTGCATACTGAAGAGAGGAAGAAAAGAAAAACAATTAGCTTCATTCTTCTCTGCTGTTATGTCACAATAATTCTCCATGCAGCAGCTCCTGCTTTCCAAAATCAACAGTTCTCGGGATGCGCTGATTGTGAAATTCTGGGCTGATACAGATGTTTAAAATAACGATTTGGCCCATAGCTAATACTGATACTGATGTTATTTTGTTGTTTTTGTTGAATTTATGACTTTAAAACAAAGCAGCTTTGGTTCACTGTTCTCTATAAGTATGTGATTTGGATGTTAATGCGCGTGAGTGTGCAACCCATCAGCATATTCCTCACGCTTACGCTGCGTGCCTGTCTACATAAGGAGGCTCCGCATAAACAGGCAAATGCCACAAGCCTCTAAATGTCAATTAACTGTGATTCATCTCTCTGTGGTGCATCAGGAGGGATGCAGTGTGGCTGTTCATTTAACCGCCTCCCCTCTTTGACTTTCCATTTACGTTCAGCCGATGCTCCAATCCACAGTGACTTCCATTGAGCGCAGCGGCAGAATAAGCTGCAAATTGTAGGATCGTCGGGGTTGTGAGTGAATAATTGAAAGGACCGAAAGATAAGGATCATAGTGACACCAATCTCACTGATAGCAGGACTACTAAAAAATACAAAGCATAACCACAGTCATCAATTACATGTGATTTGACAGGGCAGAAAGTTTGCCTCCAGCAATTATCGGTAACAATCCTCAAAGTGTGTGCTTCAGTGAAGTCAGGGAAAAACACATAACTGGACGCGACTGTGGATCAAGAGGCAGAGCAAAAATATAGGTATTAACGCCGTCTCGTCATTGAACTTTGGTTTTAGTTTCCTTTTACTTTTCGTTTCTTCAAGGGTGTTTGCCTGATCTGAAGCACACTCAGCAGCTCTGTTGAGCCTTCTCCCATTTATATCTCACTTAAGAAGGTCTATTCAAAAACCATTTCTGAGCTGCCTTGATTACTGAAAACTTTGAACAGTGGCCTCCTCTTGAAGAAGGAAAAGAGAGGGGTTTTTTTGGTGTGTGGGAATAAAAATGAAGAAAAAAGGATCCATTTTAAGCAGTGCTTTAAATTGTTAAAAACGATGAGTCTTAGAATGATGCTCCTGTGAGTTAGTGCTGCATTTAAATAAGTTCAATAGATTTACAAAAAAATGTAGTCAGAATCGAAGAAGCAGAGATATCTTGACTTTTTGTCGCTAGTGTCGGTCAAGCTTCAGTGGATCCAACATTTCCCATAATAATGCAATTGTATCTTTTATTCGACTTCTTTTCCACCAACATGCAGACTTTTTTTAAACCCCACACCTTCAGTTTATAATGCAGGCTTTATGTTACGGTACACTTTGCAGGATTTTTCTAAAAAGCAATGTCTTGACTCATTCAAGAGTAATTGTTTTCAGTCGTCAAGAAAGTGTGTGGTGGTGTATTTATTTGCAGAGACTGCACAGTCGTGACAGAAAATCCTCGTAGATGTGACTCAACATATAATGCAGAACAAACTTTGACAATAAACATAAAGCATGTGTTCCTAAAAAGAGTAAAAATACCTAATACAAATAATTTGCACTCAGAATGTGTTTATGTAGATGTGTGGATCATTACCATTTATTTATGATGTTTATGACAGTGAGAATTATGGGGTTTATCTAGTGTTTATCCTGGCCAAGGGGACTAAATAGCTGCGGCCAGATGGTAGTAGGTGGAAAGACTTATGCAGAGGGTAAGTGGGATCTTTTATAATGTGATTGGTTGTCCTTTCAGCTGCTTGGATATGAAGTACTGACAGCGGAGTTTGGGTTTTACCAGTTATATTACATGCTTGGTTAATGATCCACGAAAGCTTTGATTTATTCTTAACAAAGATGAAGTTCCATGTTATATTTATACTCTGCTGTATTTGTACAAATTACTAATACAGTTTTCTTCTTACAAATGTTCTTAAAACATTCTCTTAGCTTGGGCTATCCGTAGCCTTGGGTTATAGGTTAATCCTGGCCTAACTCACCCCGTTTTCCCACACACATTGTTAACTCAGGGTTAATCTAAACTCAGGATTATACCATCCACTCTGCTGTGGGTTGGATGTCAGTTTGGTTGGATGTCAGCTCATCCGAAGTCATCACATGTTGCCACTTTGCAGTGAACTTATGCGTCTACATATTTTGCTCTAGGCATCTTTCTATGACTTTATGTTTTGGTAAAAAGAGGCACGTGGTGAGGTGTAGAAAAAAAACATGACATTCAGACGGGAAGCAAACACCGGACTCCCACATGAAAGTGCAGGGTTTGTTGGACCCATCCTGTCCACCTTATAGTTGCCCTCGTAGTCCTCATATTACGATGTTCCTGGCAGCATCTCAAATCTGCCGCCATTCTGCTGTGTTATTTTACCAGTTTGGATTGAAAGCAGCCCAGTAAAATAAATTTAAAAAATACTTCATATCTGCAAACTTTGGTTGTTTCAAGTATTTAAGCTGCTAACTTTAGCTAAGGTGGCCTAAAGTCATGTTCCTTTCAGCTCAAGTAAAACATGAAATGCCAGATGATGTTCTCCAGACATACATATTGTTTTCTATAGTGTAAACTCAGACAACCCAAACACTAAAGTTTAAAACATACCCAGTATGTGAGTACGATGTTTAACAACAACAAACTATGAGCTTGGATGCTTGAACCAAAAAAAACCCAAAAGCAACACCCAACAAAACGCCCACAAGTGGCAACTTTTTTGTGAGCACGTTGGCCAAGTAGGTCTGCAGGAACAGTCAGAAGAAAAACTTTCTTCATCTTCTTCACTTTGCTCGTCTCGTCTCTTTGAGCGAGTCGGCTCGGTCTCCACGGGGCTTTTTGGATCCAGACTCTGAGGAAATGAATCATATCTGATGCGATCTCATGCTCTCTGCTCCCTTTCCTTTTCACTCTTTCAGTGTTTCCCTTTTTTCCTTTCTTATATCTCTTTATGGTCATATCTCATACAGTGTCTCCACTCTGTGGCCTCCTTTCATTCTTCTCTGCTCTCTCTGGTTTTAAATCATCTCTCTCCGTTTCCTCCTCCGGCCTCCCCCTGCAGCTCCATCGCCTTCAGTCTCTCTCTGCTTTAGTCATTCCTTCTGTCACTTTACTCTTTTAAACCAGACTTTCTTTCTGAGTTCCTCTTTTATTCTGTTGCATTTATCCTTCCCCACAGATTCTTCTTCACGTTCCTCTCCTTTCTAAGGCTCCTTTTCACTCTTTCTTCTGCTTTAAGACTTTAACCTTTTTTTCTTTTCTCCATCATCCACCTCTTCCTCTCTACTGTCATATCTTCCTCCTGCATCCCAGAAGACGAGATTTCATTGACCACTATAAAGATCCCAAAGCTTTATGCGATTCATAGCTTTGGTGAGACTGTCTGGTGTGAATGTGTATTTGCATTTCTGCCTCTTTATGAACAGCGGGAGTCGTGTGTTGATGTGTTTAATTGAGGGGAATTAATGTGTGTTTGTGCAGAGAGAAAAAAATAGAGGAGGAGGAGAAGAAAGTGAAAAAGGAAGTAGATAAAGGAGACAGAGATGAACTTTTGGCTTTTTGCTGTTAATCATGTTTACTCTTACTGAACTCTAGCTATATGTGTTTTGTGTGTGTGTGTGTGTGTGTGTGTGTGTGTGTGTGTGTGTGTGTGTTACAGTGGGAATGGAAAACTAGTTTGACAGCCCGTTGTGTCCTCCAGGGTAAAATATGTGGTTCAATGGCTGAGCTGGCCTCGTATGCACTCACACAACACGATTCTCTGGTTTACAGGGTTTGTATGGTCATGAAAAACCTGGAAAAGTCACAGAATTTGCAAATAGCAATTTTCATGCCTGGAAAGGTTTATGAAAACTAACTATACCCTGAAGATTTTGGAAAAGTCATGACATTTATTTTCTCAAACCTGTAAAAATAACACATCTTAAATGAACATTTGAAATTTGAAACAATAATTTCTGTTTTTACAGTTTCTGGCTGTGATAAACTGTAAAATTGCCCCAAATTTTAAAAGAAAGAAAGAAAATTACCATATTTTTTCTTCAAAAGCCTCC
The DNA here is from genome assembly GCF_008729295.1 of Plectropomus leopardus. Lineage (NCBI taxonomy): Eukaryota > Metazoa > Chordata > Actinopteri > Perciformes > Serranidae > Plectropomus > Plectropomus leopardus. Next base: position 4,257,327 of record NC_056480.1, on the reverse strand, counting down.
ACAAATGGCCAAAAATGTTTTCGTGAAGAAAAAAAAAAAAATTAAAAATCACCAGAAAATTGGTGGTAAAATAAATTCAAAATACAATTAAAGTTGTATGCCCTTCCCCTAAACCAAATAAAAAAACATAACTCCACCCCCAGGGTGTTTCAAAAATTTTTTAATGTGTCTTCCTCATTTTGCACCACCCCCTCTCACCTCATAAATAATGATCGGTCCCTTAGGTATATGTAAATATTCAGTTCTGATGCTTCTCTTATTTCATTGTTTTCTTTAAACAATATATATTTAAAAACGCTGTAATATAGTAATGAAGAAGAACTGGAAAGAAGCGTCGATGGTCAGAGAATGTATGTTTTTTAAAATTTGCCTTAAAGTCAGGGACAATTATTGATAAAAATGTGTATGAACTCTGGATTTATGCACATGCACACACTCAGATGAACAGTAATCATTCACGCACGCACACACCCACACACACACACACACAGAAGTCATGCCTGCCCACATGGGTGAACACGTGGGTGCATACACGCTGTAAATCCAAAACAACTCCCCCTGCAACTCACACTTCACATTCTTTGTGACTGTGTTTTACAGCTGATTTGCAGGCTAAACCCCAGCCAGCCCCATTCACCTCCACGCTGTGGCATGTCGCATATTGTCCTAATCAATCCCTCACACACTAAGAGGCTTTTTCTGTGGAACCACCCGAGGCTAGCTCGCAGTTTGCGAATGCTTATCCCCTTTTTTTGTGTGGAGAGCGAGAGGCCGGCTCCCTGCAAGAATTTTATCTTTATAGGCGCAGAGGCTGGCTGAGAGGGCAGAGGGGAGGCGGTGGAGAAAAGACCTTGGTGGGATTTGATCCCGGGTCGGTGGGGGTTTCGTGGCAGGGGTCTGGATCAGTGCATGAGTGCCAAACAGAGAGCGGTTAAAGGAGCAGGAGCCACTGAGAGGAGAAAAGTAAAAAGCATCATTATGTGTTGGAGTGAGCATCTAGAGGGTTGATGATGAGGCTCATTGTAGCGAAATGACTCGATTCCAAGGCACGAACAATCAGAGACTCTTAAAAATGTCACTTGATAGGAGCTGACAAACACACGGAGCAGCTGGACTTGGAGTTGATTGCATTAACGGAGGATTACAAGTTCTCTGATCCTTCCCCTTTGTTTTTATTACTTATTCTCTTTCAGTCACTTTCTCTCCTCCTCCTTCTAATAAAACAGATTACAAGTTCATTAGAGTTCATTAATTGCAGCATATTTAATACAGCAGATGAAATTTGTTTGTTTTAAATATATGCCTTTTTTAACATGGTACAGCTGCTGTGATTTGTTTTACTGGTAGAGAGCTTCTTGTTGATGACTAATCCACATAAAGAGAGACGCTGCTAAGAGGCAGGACAATTCAAGTTTGCTGCTGAAGAGCTTTTAATGAACACAACATGAGACTTTTATCCAGTTTTAAGTATCTAGCCGCGCTTTCGTAATCTCATTTACATGTCTCTGCGCCCGTGATAGCGGTGGTAGAAAGCATTATGATATTGTGTTGTCCGACCATCCGTCCCATTCTCGTGAACACAAAATCTCAAAAAACCCTTATGGGAATTTCTTCAGATCTAGCACAAATTTCTACTTGTACTGAAGGATGGACTGATTCGATTTTGGTGATCAAAGGTCAAGGTCGCTGTGACCTTGTCTGTCTCATTCACGTGAAAACAATATCTTGAAAACACTTTGAGGGATTTTTTAAAAATATTTGGCACAAATGTTTACTTAGATGCAATGATGATTAGATTGTGGTTAAAGGCTAAAGGTCAAGGTCACCATGACCTTGTGTCTGTCTCATTCTCATGGGAGGCGCTCACCCATGAGCAGCATGGATGCTGAATGTTTGTTCACTCCTTCGGCAGACAGATTTTTAGATCCTCTGTACTTGTTATACACCTATATACAGTGTGGTTTATATTGTGTATTGTGCATTATACTGGCACTTTATTCTTATCTGGGCTCCTGGTGATCAATGTTTTAACAAACATGGATGTAAACTCTGAAAGAAACTGGACTGGACTGGTGCACGGAGGCATACAACCACGCAGTAGTACTTCTAGTTTGGCAGAATGCTTTGAGTTTCTGCTGCTCTCACATGCAAACTAGTCCAAGTTTCTGTTGAAAGCTCAAATGCATCTTTAGCTACATCACCTTTATTTGTCAAATCCATCTGAGATTATATGGAAGCACGGCTCTCCTGAATGTATTTGTGTGAAGAGACCTGACAGGATCAGTAGCAGCACTGATTCTTGTTTGGGGGGAAAAAATCATAGCTGCACTCTTATAAAATGTAAAAAGAGAAAGTGTATGCTCAAAAGAAGACTTGAAACACATGATTTGGGCCTCGGCAGCAGAGTCTGAGGCCGATGTGGAGAAAAGTCATTCCACTCGTCCAATTTAAACTTCTGCAACAGCCTGCAGGCCAGCAGGTAGAGCACAGAGTGGAGACAGCGCTCGACTCGGACCAGCCTCCTTTCATCTCTGTTTTACGTTTGAACGGAAGGGGCAGCTACCCGGCTGACCAGCCGAGCTCTCTCAGCTGTGTTTTTCATGCTCATGCAAAGACTTACAGGTGCCTTCCACAGTATTGCGAACAAATTAAAGACGCTGTACTCCAGCTGCTGCGGTGTTCCTAAAGGCTCGCCCCCTAGCGATGCCTCCTGGTAGACGAGCTTTATTGTAATGAGGAGGGCCTAGTTGAAGAAAGCTGGCTAAGAAGCCGCCTCAGGCTTGTTATCAAAGGCTCATGATTCAAACGCTCTTTTTCTGTCTCTTGAAAGAAGTTTTTCTGTTCTCTCTCGCAGTTTCTTTCTTAATTCCCCCTCATTTTCTTTCAGTTTCCTTCACGCCTCTCTATAACCTTGTTTATCGTTGAGACAAACTAGGGGGGTTGATGCATCCCTCTGACAGAAACACAAAGAGTGGGAGGGAAAAACATTAATCACAGCACTTTAATTTAAATAATATCAGATTCATAATGAAGTACTAATAATTCAATGTTACCAGAATGCTCTCTCACTTATTCTCTCTCTCTCAATCCTCTCCCTCTCACTCTCTGTTTGCTCAAGCCCCTCTTTTAGTTTCCGTACAAACAAACATGTTAAATTATTCAAACAATATTGGTTTTTCTGGATGATGTATAATCTCCCTCTCCATCTCTTTCTCGCCTGCCTCCAGGTATCGGGGCTCAGAAAGTGCGAGTCGAGGAAGAGCTGGAGGCGTATCCCGACAAGTCTGTTGATCTCACCTGCGAATTCGTCGATGGAGGTGGCCGAACCAAACTCACACAGGTAGGAATATGGAAAATATGCTGTTTTTTTTCTAGTTGCTTTGAATGCACCAGAGCTCAGAATGTCAAATTCAGATTGACAAGGTAGTTGTGTGTAATGGAGTGAAGTCATTTTCAGAGACGAGCGGTTTGTTTGGAGGTCGAAAAGGTAACGCTCTCTTGTGTGACATTTTCCTGTGCAGACATAACAAGAAATTAATGGCACATATTATATAAAACTCTGACGCACGGGGAAACAGCCATTCTACACTGTAAAATCAGACATGTTGATGTTACCTAAAACATTTTGGAAACCAATTGCCTTGAAAAAGGAAAGTAAATAGAATAGAACTATTAATCCTAATTTATGTTTACTTTATATCCCCTTATATACCTCTCCTCCAGCACCACTTTGCTGCGATCTTTCCTGCATGTTTTAGATCGCTCCCCACTGGTTCAAATGATCAGCTCATTATTAACCCCTGAAGCTGCTTGATGATATGGTGACCATTTAATTCGACTGTGTTGCAGCAGAAAGAGATCTCAAACATGCAGAACAGGTGGTGTTGGAGGACAGGTTTGGGAAACGCTGAACTAGCTGATCAAGGCAGCAGTCGACAGCAGCTCCTGTACTCAGCGAGTTAAAATGTCAGTGGAGTCTGGTAACTTTAAAAAGGGCATAGATGGAGAACTGAAACAGCTTTAACAGGTAAAGCAGAAAAAAATATTCTCAATAAAGCATACATTTAAACTGAATTTGAATTTTTGCAGCTAAATATGTTTTGCAAAGCTTTTTTCTTAGTTTCTGTGTCGATACGGCTGCCTGTTTCTAGTAAATAATTTACTGTCTTTTATACTGCCATTTATATGTGCCAGTTTTAGAAACAGAAAGCAAGTCATTAAGTGTGTTTCTGTTCGCCTGCGTAGAAAAACTTGACCACTGTGGCTTAAAAAGTTCAGATTTTCATTAATTGTTGGTAACCTCTTATCCTCTTAAGGGTTGGGGGTGCAGTCTTTGGGTAAGGGGCAGGGTAAAACCTGGACAGGTCATCAGACTATTGCAGAGTGGCTTAACAAGTTTTTAACCATTTGAAACCTAGCAGCATTACTTTTATACTGCTTTTAACTTGGCTTTCACATCACTTTAAGATCTGGACCCTGAGCACCCTGTGATTTCTTTTAAAAAAAAGAGTCAAAAAGCAACTTACTAAGAAAAAGTCTACAAATTGCAAGAAAATAGTGGGTTTTGTGTTACATAATTTTTTATTAATATTTTATTATTTCCTTTTTTTTAATCTTTTTTATAACTTAGACTTTTTAAAGTAAATTTTCAGGTAACTTTGTAAACTATGTTTTTGCTAATTTCTTGCTATTTTGTTTCCTTTTTTCAAGTTGAAAATTGCCTTTTTCCTTTGTGTTTTAAAGAAATACTACTACTATTTGCACAGGATCAAAATAGATAATACATATACATTAGAGTTAATTATTGACCAGCAATATGTGTTTGGTGACTGCACACACCAGAAGAAGCTCCAGAAGTGTTTGGCTTAGCTTAGCTCAAGCGTAGAAGCAGGGGGAATGGCATTTATTGTGCTGTACTTGTGTGTACATACAGGGTAGTTAAAACAGAGCTTAAGAGAAAATTTCATACCGTGCACACTTTCTCACCTCTGCACAGCTGGACAGTGGGATGCAGCCGATGCTGCTGCTGCTGTTGACAATCTGATAAAAACTTAGTTTGGAGCACACTGACCCTTTTAGCCTTCCGAAAGTTAGATAATCAGCAGGGGGACACAGTTAACTTTCCAAAATTCAGTACAGTGGATCACTATGAATGTTGTTTAGGTGTTCTCTGTTAATATTTTGAAACCTCATCAAATCGACTTTATTTCTTTCAAAAACTTGAGAAGAAGGCCATGAGCAACAAAATAATAAATTATTGCCCAAAACTTGGCATGAAATTAGTAAAATGTACTTAATTATCTAAAAAAAATAGTAGGAAAAAAGTGGAAAAAGTGCTTAATTTGTATAGTAATTCTGTGACATTATTTTTATTGTAAAAATATTGTAAAAATTGTAAAAAATCCTTAAAAAATCTACTTATTTCTTGCACTTCATGGAATATTTCTTCCTAAATTGCCAGTTGCCTGTTTTCTTATGTTTTTAAAGGAATTGCCTCAATTTGCTGAAAGTTCAAGTTTAGCTTAGCACAAACGTGGAAACATGGGAAAATGAATTTCAAACTTAGCTGTCCAGTTCAGGTGTTATATAACTATCTGTTTTGTTACACATATATTTCAAACACTGTAGTTTTATACATTAACTGTGCACCAACAGCTGGGCTTTGTTCCAGCATGAAGTCCTGCTCTTGTGGTCAAGTTTCCAGCTTCACAAACTTTTGTTACTCTGAAAAACAAACACAAGGTTGTTGGATGTATTTGTGGTTAGTTTCTCAACTAATGAGATGCTGTCGGATCGCTTACGTTATCTTGTTCCCCCCTGCTTCCAGTCTTTGTTCTGAAGTAAAGCTAAACGCATCGTGGACCACTGTATCATTGTCTGCACAGAAAACAGATTAAATTGATATCAAACTTCTTAAAAGTGCAAAAGTTTCTGAGCAGAAGGTCTATTAAAAATATAATGTGTTTCTCCTTGTCATTGCCAGCTCCATGTTCACATACAGATCGTCTCATTTTAACTTCCGACTCCTTGGAAGTGAATTTATTTTATCAAACGTAACACGACAACTGATCTGACACCACCTTAACTGTTCTGATATCACACACCGAGTAGACTAAAGCAGAACGCCATGAGATGCCGGTTCAGTTTGATCCTGGAGTAGTCTGCACCCTCTGAGTTGTGGATGGAATCAATAAGCAATTTGTTGACATACAAAAACTGAAATTGCAGACGGGTAAATTGATATTTTCTCTGCAGACCATAGCTAACGAGGGAGGTACTAATTTGTGTTGACACCTGGGTTACAACCCGTCATCCTCTCTGCAACCTTCAGCCCTAGTTTCTCTCTCCGTTCCTCCAGATGTCATAAATTTCATAGATGTTTGCTAAATGTGTATTGATGAACTTTATTCCCCCTCCTTCCTCGCCTTCCACTTTAGCCAGCAGTTTGTGTTTAACGCTGTCACTCTGGAAACTCGAGAGAAAAGAAAATCAATCTGCTATAACATCACAGCACTCTTCCTTGTGATAGTCTCCTATCAATATCTTCCACGTATCAGAAATGATAGGAAGAAAAGCCTGTAAGAGAACTCTCTCTCAAATAATGTTTTTAAAATGGCAACAGGATCCTTGCCAAAGTGTTTGCGACCTTTAATTTCATCCTGCAATAGCTTCTTGGCTCCTTAGTCAGACAGCTTTAATTGAGTTTGACATTTTGCTACTTTAAGTGAAATTATTTCTGTTATCAAGGAAGAAAGAGCAGCGCAGATTTTTAAACCTGTCCAAAGAAATGTCTGAAATTCTGATGTGTACATACAAGTATATATGAATATGCATGTATATTTTAATTTTTTCTGTGAATATGATTTTTATTTATTCATTTTGAAGTTGAAGTGTCTGTTTATTAAAAGGAAAATACATACACTCATACACTCTCCCTCAAAGAAAAATCTTTTTTTTTTTTCAATTTTTAATTTTAATTTTTTTCTCTATTACCTGTAGGGATATTTATCAGTCTAGATCCTGAGTCTTTAACTGGGGCTCCTCAGAGTTGCTGCTGGGAGTCTGACAAATTATTGTTTGATAATTGCATTTTTTTCATTCCAAAAATTTAGATGTACCTCAAAATACACATTAACATCAATCTTACAACGATGAAGATGAAATAATAACAAATTTAAAAGATGTAATTTTCACTACACAGCACTGATTGAAGCCTAATTTGTACCGTTGAATCGTTGTACAGTCATGTGTGCTAACACTAAATCACTATGCAGCACCAGAATTAAATACCGTTCGCCTCAAAACACAGGCTTTATAAATAAATGAATCTGCCAATAATTTCTCTTTTAATAGCTTATTTTTGTCTGCGCCATAAAAGGGTATGTCTAAAGTTAATAAAGCCCTGTTTTAGGCTCAATTTAACCTTTTGAGACCTAAATTGACATCACTTTTCTTTTGATGTATTTAGACGATTTTCATAGATAATTAAGCATTTAAATCATAAGCAAAGTGTTATGGCAAATTTTAACAAATATGTAGATTTAATTTTTTTGTGCAATGGAAAAATATCTAGAGACTAAATTTAAAGTATAATAATTGTATAGGCTTATTTAAAATTATTTTTATTTATTTTAGAATGACTATGATATTTGAGCTTTTTTTCCAGGTCATTTCCTTATTGTTTTGACTTTCCCATTTTTTGTTGTTGTTGTTTGTTTTTTGTTAATTTTCAGGAAGCTTTATTTTACTTCTTTCTCAATTTTTTGCTATTATCTGGCTCATTTCTTTTAAAGTTCCTCATTGCCTTCTTCCCATGTTTTTGACAGAAATCAAGTCAAACTGCCTAGGTTTCAAAAGCTTAATATGCAAATCTTTTTTTGTTTTTTGCAGTAGTTGTCTGTTTCCCTTTCAGTGAGTCAGGATTTCTGGAAAGAGACATTACTGTTGATTTTTTCAAATGTCTTGTTTTTGTTTTTTTTTTGTCCCTTTGAACACCACAAACCAAATGGAAATTTTAGCAGGGTGAAGCGTTACTTTATGGTTGTTCAAAGAGCTCCTTAATGTTCATGAATCTCATAATTCTGCCTTTGAATTTAAAGTTGGACTTCTGCACGCCTGAATCTTTCATTTTTAAAAAATCCACCATAAAAAAATAACAAAACTGATAAACCATTCCCACTTGTTTTCTCTAATCCCACCAGGTGTCTTGGATATGGGAGCCCATTGATGGTCAGAGGGACAACATTGCTGTATTCCACCCAATCTATGGACAGAGTTTCCCCAACTTGTCCTTCAAAGACAGAGTCGTCTTCCTCTACAGGACTCTGGAGAACCCGTCCATTAGAATTTCTAACCTAAAAATGTCCGACGCTGGCCGATATACCTGCGAGTACGCCACCTACCCTTCTGGAAACGAACAAGGGACCACCACCCTCATCATGCTTGGTGAGTACAGAGCTTAGATGTCCATGTAACATTAAATAAACCTTGTTACTTTGTTACGCATGGGTTCATGGGTTCCACCTTGTTGTATGTTAAACACTTCCTCCTCTCACTCTCCCATATTTCTATGCTTTCCTCTGTCAAAGGTGAAAAGCGCAAAAGAAAAGAGAAAACAAACAAAAGCTGCTGTATATTTCCAATATAGCTGAGAACTTCTCATGTTTTTATCTAACAAGGACCTTAAAGGGTTAGAGCAACGAAAGGTCAACAGTACTTACACTTTCCTGGAAAACAGGACTGTGCTTCAAACCGCCTTTCAAAAGCTGTTCTGCTACATTGGCCTTGACAGGCGCCTCCCCAGCCATCTGCTTATCACAGCTTTCTACAAAAGAGGTTCCCATCAGACCCAAACCCTAAGAAGAAGCGATTTAAAGCACTGCAGAGTATTCTCGGGGTATGTCCTGGTTAGATGCAGAGTGAAGCACAAAGGACGTAGGTGAGAAAGATTCAGACGTGGCACTACATGCAAAGTATCGCACTGGATTTGATCAGCAGACAGTCTGCGATGTAAGATAAAGTGGACGTCTGTGTGCAGGTGGAGCTAACATGTTTTTGAGCTTGTTTTACTCATGATATTGGCGAACTTTGTTTTAGTAAATTATTGTAATTATTAAAATCACATTAGAGGAAATACTTGAGCCAGAGTTTTTGTCTTTTATATCTTTAAAGGCATGGATAGTGAATTGGAGAGATGAAGTGCTTCTGTTGATGAGACTTTCATGTTGAGTCTCATTAAGGTAATGGATGTTTAATATTGTGGCTGGTCAGTGTATAGAGAAGGATTTCACTGTTATACAAAAGGCCTTCACATAAAAATAGGTTGTTTATGCAGTAGAAAGATGCAAATACTTTTAAATTTGGTTCTACGTGACCAGAAAAGAACTGAGAAACAAGACTGTGGTATTCGCTTTTGCTCAAGAGATAGAAAACCTACAACTCCCAGAATGCACTGGGCCGCACCAGAGCGCTCCAGCTGGTTAGTGGCATTTTGTGGACTGGTCCATGTGAAACAATGGCAGCCAGCAATCTTGTGTTAGAGTTAAACGGTAAGCTAAAACTTGCTTCTTAAAACATTTGAGGCGCGAAATATGCAACTCAGTAACAGAATTTTGGATCATATTTCATCAGCGCTTCTTAGTTTTACCATTTGATCCCGATTCTCCATGTGCAGAAAGTAGTATGGAGCCTACTTCTTGCTCATAATTTCCTGCTATTATAGTTAAACAGGCCATTAAAAAATAAGAATACACACCTATATATCTATCTATCTATCTATACATATATATATATATATATATATATATATATATGTATTTCTGAATCATTTCAATCAATCAGAAATAGGCAGTGCGTTAACATAGTCTCGATTTCTATTTGATCAGCACTGCCTAGTTTTAATGTTTTAATGGAGTTGGTCAGAGTTTGGGGCAGGCTAGTCTTTTGATCAGCTGTTTGCTTTTTGTGTCAGCGGTGGTGGCATAACGAATGAGCGATACAAAAATGCAAAGAACAGCCTGCAGCTCATGCAACAGCTTGAGATTTAAATCAAAGCAGTTTACTCAGGTTTTGAGGGTTTAAATGACTGACTGGTATCGATGTATTGTCAAGGAATAACTGGAGGTTATATGGATTCATTTGATATTTGGGTTACTTTAGTGAGAGACTTCTCTGGCACAGTGAGATCCAGACCAGTGTCTTGTTATGTCTTTTTTCCTCCGCTGCCTTTGCTGACTTCCTTACACAACATTGTGTTGTACATTGAATTATCCTGTTGAGTGGTTTAGCATAAAAGGAGCTGAATAGATGTTGGCCTTTGCCACCATAGCTTGCCATTATGTTGTCACTTCTGCACGCAAGTGCACCATCAGGGTCAACCTCTCATGTGACCTTCTCGACAAAGCTGAACACTTAATTTCATTTTAATTAGAGTTAGATCTGTTTCGCCCAAACGACTGAATTAATTACTTTTGAGGACACTTATTGTGATAATCAGATGAAGGCGATTAACATAATCTCGCCATAGACTGTTCTTGTGCATGTAAATGTAGCTGATAGCAGCGGCATACAATCATATTTCTCTCTCATAAATTCTGACTTTTATTGTGACTTAAAATCCGCAGTTGTCAAGATGGACTCGTGCTGCATGTTTGGATCAAGCTTCTAGCCCTCATATCGGTGGAATTTAAGATGAGAAAAGTAAAATTAAATGCATTTAAATTTAGTTCAGAGGTTTTCAAACTAGAGTTGTCCCTCCTGAGGGGGTTTGGGGGAGATTTGAAGGGGAGCGGGCAAAGGGAGAGATGTGTGAGGCAAAGATTCAGCGTGAGGAGAGACAAGTGATGGCTTACGTGCCGACAACAATGGGAACACACAGAACAGTGCTACATATTTTTAGATTCAGTGTGAATTACACTTCCTGAGGATCATTATGTTCTAATCCGCTTAGAAATCAGAAAAAAGACACTGATTATATCTCCAGAATGCGCCTGAGAATCATCACATATTGAAGTTTTCTTCAGCGTTGAAATAATCCAGTGATAGTTGTGTCTACATCTATTGGTACACTGAAAACAGTGACAGCTATTTTTTAAAATCAATATTTAACTAGGTAAAAACCAACTGAGATCTTTTTTTCAATGCATACCTGGCTAAGAAGGCAGCAAAGCTGCATGTCAGGTCCCGGTCGATTACATACAAACAATAAAATAGAAGATAATGCATCATAAACGGTACAGAGTAAGAAACTGATGTCCATGCATCAAAAGAAACGGTTGAATATACACAAAAATGAAAAAAAAAATGTTACGCATTTCAGCATGAAGAGTTTGACTTACATTGACTTTTATTTAAAACAAGCTAAAAAAGATGAGGGAGTCAAGCCTGCAGGTCATAAAAAAGACAAGGCTGTCATAAAAACAGACTTCTTTTAATGTCCCCAGACCAGTGACAGCTGTGGCCAGAGCCATTATGTTTTTTTGGGTTGTCCATCCCCATTCTCATGAATGTGTTTTTTCAGAAATGCCTGCAGCGATTTCTTCAGTTTTGGCACAGATGTCCACTTGACCTCAAGGATGAACTGACTCAAATTGTGTGGTCAAAGGTCACGTTTTTGGCTATAACTCAAGAATGCATACACTAATTATAACAAAATCTTGAAAATGTGCTGATTGTATAGATCTTCTGTGCTGCTGAGTCGAAAATGTGTGTGAAGGACCCATTGTTTTGCCAAAAAACACATAGATGTAAACTGGAACTTTACTAGCTGGTGGAGGTATACGACTGCGAGGTGTTAATTGTAGTCCCAGTGTCAGTCTGCATAGTTGGCACCTGAGTAAAAGTACCAATCTGTCAAAATGTAAAGAAATAAGGTAGCCGACTCACTGACTCCATTGCAACATTATACTTTTCACTTTGAATTCACTTCTAAAACTTAATCATTATAATTATTAACTAGATAAAATTAAGACAAAGAACTTACACAGAACCATATAGCTGAGGCTTCTGCAGCGACTTGGGTTCGATTCTGGCCTGCGGCCTTTTGCTGTGTGTCATACTGCCTCCATCTTCCTCCTTTCCCGTCTCTCTCGAGCTGTACTATGAATAAAGGAAAAATGCCCCCCCCCTCAAAAAAAATCTTAAAAAGAATTATAATAATAATGCTTCTGCACCAGTGTTAGCCATGGTCAGTGACACTGTGTTTTTAAGATGTCCATAAGTCCAACGCAATATCTACAGAACACCATGAGGCACTTTTACAAATTTGACACAAACAGCTATGACCTTGCATCCATCTTACGCTTGTGAATGCCATATTTTTCTATATTTCAAGGGAACACCTTTAAATTTTGCACAAACTTCCACTTATACTCAAGAATCTAATATTTAGAATTTGGAGGTCAAAGGTCACTGTGGCCTCATAAAACATGTTTTTGACCATAACTGAAGAATCCATGTGATGACATTTACCACAGATGTCAAATAGGAAATAATCAAGTTTTGACATTTTATATCCAAGAGGTCAACTATGACATCATAATGTTATGCAAAAACACTTTTCTGGCAGCTGTTCAGCATCACATCCCAGGAACAGGAGGAGACATTTGTCCAGATACTGAATTAGGTGACACAAATGTTGAACTGTGCTGATCTTCTGGGCTGCCGGAGGAGGATGTAAGAGAAGCATCCATGTTTTTATGTGTTTAGGTGGATGTAAACTGTCAGTGCAACTCGACTGCTGCGTGGAGGCCATGTCACAGTAATTCTAATTTCTTAATATTTTTTTCACATACTGTGAATATACCTCAGAAATTCCCTTTCATGTGGTTCTTATATTCCTGAAATATTCTCTTTTATCAGTACATACAAAGATATTTTCCCTGTGTTAAAAATCTGTGGACATGTAGACAAAGAACCTAGGCCATTGAAAATTGCGGCACTTGTCTTGATTTTGTCTGAGCGGGGGGTCAACAGCGTCACACTTTTAAAACTCATGCCCTAATTAAATAATAACTTGTATAATATGTAATTAGCATTAGGAAAAGTACCACACGCATACACACCTGTTGACTTCTTTCTCTGCACAGTTTCATTCCCACTTCTCAACAGGCTGAACCACTGCAAACATTTAGCAAACACAGCCCAGCATGTGGAATCTGGAGAACTGCTTAAAGTTACCTCAGTGTCTTGATTTTTGGAACTGAGTGGTTTAGTTGCTGTTAGCAGGGGACACATCCTGTTTGTAATCGCAGACAGCTGGTGTTATTCATCCACCCACATGTCCTCCCGTTTGCACTGCGCTTACAAAGGAATCAGACGCCTGGTGTCTCTCTCTCGCAGTTTACAGCACTGAGGAGACTTCATGCTTGAATGTGAATAACAACAGTTCCCTTGATTGTTATATGGAAGTGCTGTGCTTACAGTATATGGCCCGTAGCGTCAGCGGTTGTATGATAAAGACCTCATACATTCAAAGCTCCTGTCATACTGGCGTGCTCAGGGGAGGATCTAATACAATGCACTCTGAACTGAAACAGAGCATTTATTGAATTCATATTCTGTGCAGTTTAATGCAGTCTGCCTGGTGCTTTTTACCTCTTTATCGTGTAAGTTTTGTGCAGCAGGTTGAGATGTGGGAGTGCTTTTTTTCTTGCACAAATTGGATGCAATTACATAACATTTTGGTCGCTGTACTGTGAAAGGAAGAATGCTTACAGGTGTGGTGACGCTGTGTATGTTCAATTTGTTGCTCAAATGTGTGTCTGGGGATTTCTTATCTCCTACATTTAAACAACACACATAGACTCTTCTGTAAGTCACTGACACTATAAAAAGGCAATAATTAAAATAAATTCATTACCCCAGTTGGTGCAGCCAGTATGGTTCATGAAAAGAAATGTTTTACAATTCCTTTTTATGTCTTTCCCACAGCTGGGCCTGTAACATTTTCCCCCAGTAGTTTTTAAAAGTAAACCTTTACACAACAATGCAGAATCCACTCTGGAAGCTTCTCTTGCGGAGAACAGAGTACACAGGAGATGCAGAACTTGGCTTTCTTGCAGAGAAAACACAGCGCGATATTCTGGCGGGCTGGCAGATGGATGTGGGCTAAGCCTCCTAAACTGCTGCTGCTGGCACGAAGCAGAGGTAGACTGGGAAATACCTGCTGGAAAGCTCACTGACTCGCCTTTTGTCTGGAGTTACAGCTGTGCCAAGCTCTCTGGGACGGATTCTGGTCCATGTAAATGTACTTGGCAAACTAAGTGTCTCAAAGTCACTGGAAGACGGTCATATTTTACCTTATTGGATATAGAATCCATACAAGCCAATCACATTAGACCTTATTGAAACCCCAACTGCTGGCACCCAATCGTATTACATTTTATTGGATATAGAACCACGAGCACCCCAATCATATCACAACTTATTTAAGTATGAATACATAATCCTGACAGCCAATCGTATTATAACTTATTGGATACAGCACCACCGCCAGCCAATCTTATTACCACTTATTGGGGTGTGAATAAAGAATCACTCACTTGGCAGTGACTGATACAATATTTTCCTGGATGGGGACCATACAAAGTGGATGGTAGCCAATTATACTGCATCATATTGGATATAGTGCAGCCAGCCGGACGGAAATACAATTGCAGGTGAGGGAGAGTCTAGTAGATCGGTAGCCTGTCATAAGTGTTGTATAGCCCTCAGAGTGAAAAATTGTCCTCATTGTTTTGGGTTTGGAGAGGGAGACGGTGGGAGTCCAGAGGGAGACGGTGGGAGTCCAGAGGTTGGACGAGTGGACGGCAGACTGGAGGGTCACTGGCTGGAGTCCACGGATCAACAGAGTGGATAAGTGGCAGATTGGAGTGAGGCTTCTGCAAACATTTCTCACCAACAGAAACAACTCAAGGGTGGAGATGAATGTAATGGGTGGAGCCAAACAGATTTTTGTTTTTCTGGCAAAGTAACATCACTGAAGCCCAACGGAGAAAAACACCACATTGAAATGCAGATTATCCACAAGCCATGTCCTGATTGTGTCCTTGTTCTTTTTCCAAGCATTTCTAATGCTCAGTCTAGAAAAATGACAATGTTGTGTCACTTACACAAGTTAGCAGTGTTTATCTATTTATTATGTACATGAACCACCATGTTAAAGAATATATATTACAATTATAAAAAGTACTAAAAAATGCCAACAGTTATACTAAATTATGCAAGTATGAAGTTGAAGAGATTTTATGTCCCACAATGTCACTACTTTGTTACAGTGATGGAGGAGGTAGTCCTGCTAGGAATCGTGTGAAATGTTTGATAGTATATTAGGGTGTATATCACTGGTTTTGTCATGAAACGATATCATATCAATGTCGATGGACAATGATACAATATTTTCTGATATTGCAATGTTTGCCATTTGATATGATTTTGTGATATAATGTTCTGCAAAAAAACCTTTTCTGGCCATCACTCAGCCAGGAGACATTTGAGACATGCTGACCTGATGATAATATCTTTGAAACGGTGCTGATTGTAGAGATCTTCTGTGCTGTCGTAGTGAAGATGTGTGTGAAGCCTCCATGTTTTTGCAGACATGGATGTAAACTGTAAGTGCAACTTGTGTGGTGTGCGGTGACATACAACCTCGTGGTGGTATTTCTAGTTTCTGCATGTGGGAAAGCTCTGCATCTGAGAGCTGTTTCTATGACTAAAACCTGCTTTTTCCATATATTCCTGTAGTTGATCCAGTAGTGATCTCCTCTTCCTCCACATCTGCCGTCTGTACTTAGTAAAGCATTATGACCCTAATAGCTTCAGTCAGCTGCTCATCGGCCAACAGCAGTGAGAATGTGTTTCTTAGCCTGCCGGTCAGCTCCCAGGTGAAAAAATGTGCTAGAATGAGGATCAGGGTCTCACTCTGAAGAAATCATGTGTGCGAAGCAAACCTCCCCTCGGTGAATAAAGGTTAAAGAGAAAGTTAAATAGAACTAATCCCTTCTGGCCTGCCAGGACAGCGCTCCGTGCATTTTAGGTTCCAGGCCTGAAAACACACCACAGCCGCTATTTGTTCAGCATATTTATTGGTGTTTTTCCAAAACCATATCTTAATTAAATAGAAATATCTTGACTTGCAGAGTCACTGGCATCCTCAGCTAAGGAGAGATAACCTAAACAAAACAAGTATAAAGAGACATTCCTCATACACTGAAAATGTGTCAGTCAGCAGATACACCGAAACTACAATAACAAATGCCGCCATGTAGAAACAACCTTGGTGAATTGGAACAGCATCCTCCATCCTTTATATTGTTTAGTTGTTGATAAGAGACGGGAGAAGGTAGAAAATAAGAATAAAAATGCCTTTGAGTTTACATTTGCCCTCAAGTTTGACTGAATCAGTCAAAGTGCAGTTAAATGCAGCAGCACAAAGGGGCTTGAAATGCGAGGCCTCAAGGCTTTTTGTAACCGTGTTCAGAGGCGAGTCTGAGCGAGGTTTAGAAGTCAAAGTGATGTGTTTTCACCTTTTAGTTTTTGCATAACAATAGTGACATTGGAAATTATCTTTTTTTTTCTTTCTACATTTCAGGCACTTAGCTAGTGCTCTCAAGCTTGAATTAGTTAAATTAGTCTCAAGCTTAAATTAATGCATTTTGTCAACATTTCCAGCAGCCAATAATGAGTTGTCAAAACAACACACACAGCACAGTAATTGCAGTATAAACTATTCCTGTGTTTCCTTGAATATTCATGTATTGGTAGCAGTTGAGGAGACGTAGAGAGCCAAACAGATGTTTTCCACAACAATGTCTGGAAATATTCAGCAGCAGTATGTCAAGCTGAGAGAAGATGTTTACAAACCTGGGCAGCTGGCGGGACATGGATTCCAAAAAATTTAACAAGATCCAGAAGCCTTTATTGATTTTTGGCTAATGTATGCAGCAAGTAGAAAATATATTTTAAAAAAAATACATCACTTGGCTGCCTTCATCAGGATACAGCAGTGAATAAATCCATGTTTAGGGAGTGAGAGGAGGAAACATTGATATGTGCCACCAGCCGGTGGTGATAAATCCCAATATGTCAGGCTCATTTTCAGTGTTACCACACATTGTTCGGTGATTTTACTTCATGTTAAAAATGCAGCTGATCACTGGTGGTGCCAATTGTAGTTGATGGATTTAAATGTATGGATGGCATTGCATTTTTATAGCACCTTTCTAGTTTCTTTCTAGTGTTAAATTATTGTAGTTGTGTTCGTTTTATTCATCTGGCATTAATGTTCCGGTGGACTTAAGGATGAACTAAGTAGATTTTCATGGTCAAAGCTCAAGGTCACTGTGATCTTGACCTTTGTCTCATATTTGCGAAAGACATACCTCAAAATCACCTTTAATCCCAGTAAACACTGCATGTCTGAAACGGTCACTACAATGAGAACAGCTGGTCCGCCTTAACAGTGCACCTTATGGGAGCCTGGGAGGCTAACTTAGATGTTAATATAGGTGTTAACTGCCTGCAGGTGACGAGAAAGACATGGGACGCTGGCTCGGGTGTTAAGGAGTTGTAGTGTTTATTGCCTGACAAACAGCCTCAACTGTTTACACACTGCACCGATACTGAACTTCATACTCTCTGCTCCGGACGCTGCAGCCTCACTGTCATCAGCAGGCGCACGCTCGCTCTCTCCATTTTTCCCACTTGCAACCGCTCTCTGTCTCATTATCTGTCACGGACATGAGAAACCAAAATAAGGCACCGAAATCGGCGCTATGATTTGGTCCAGTTGGCACTGGTTGTAAGGGAACCTATATCATGTCGGCAATGAGTTTCGGTACACAACCCTAGTCTGCTGAAAAGGAGAGTAGTGAAAGTAAACCTTGAGACCAAATGCTCCATCAGCGCCCATATGCACATTTAAAGGGTACTGGTGATTTTGTTTGTTTACATTTAACCCCTCGTATGTCCTTTCAGTGTGTTTTTTATTTGTTAGTCATGAAAGGTTTCTTCCACACCCTTGTGTATTTTATTTTTCTAATTTCATGTAATATGTATTTAAGTGTGTGAAACAAATACACTAAAGTAACAGCAGGAGTAGAACAGAGTACAACGCCCAGATAAACTCATAGATTGAGAGAGAACAGACGGTAACAGACGGAAGAAACACAAGTGAGCAGAAAATACGAGGAAAGAGGGAGAGGCACAGCTGGACAATAGTATTCACTAACAAACAAAAATGTCAACTTCATGGTGATGTAAAAGGAAAAGTTAGTGGATCACCAGAGTCAGTAGACTTTATCCTCTGGGAACCATGAATGTTAAATAATAATCTGATAATCTGAGTTGCCTAATCATTAGGCAATGGTGAGGTCCAAAAATGGCTCGTCTCTAACCAGACACATGTACGACTGCATGCACAGCATTTGCATACTGGGCCAAGTGCACCAGCCACCTGTAATCTGGTGTAGAGCTGGATCTTCAGAAGTCTGCAGTGCTGCTGGGTCTGGCCCATTTCTGCACAATATCCAGGGTTAGTTGGTGTCGATGTTGCCAGATTGCAATGGCTTCATCACAGTCATTACATGGTACAATGTGGGCCAAATGTAAGCGATAATATGGGTCAGTACTGGGCTTCACTAATTAGCTTTCTTGGTGTCTGGTTGATTTCAATGCTAACTCTGTGACTGTGACAGATGTCAGCTGTCCTGTGTGAGCGCCACCTTAATGCAGCAACAGCCGGCTTCACACTCGGGTACAAATCTTTGCGCTTGGCAGATAGTCCCGACTTGTTTATGGTTCAAACTGGCAATCTTCCATTCACAGACCTTGATCCGTAACTGCTGCCAAGGCAGTAAGGAAAAAGAGAGTCTTCGGGAAGTCTCAGGTTCAAGATAGAGCGAGCATCTACCCTGCAAAAGGGTCAAGAGAATCCCTGCCAGCCACTGGGGCGGTGTTTTACAGCAAATGTCACCCTGAAGGGAATGTCAGTGGGAGTTTCGAAAGTTTATAACAGCAACAGTTCCGTTATAAAACCCAATAATTGGATAAACACTCAGCAAAAGCAATTTGAATGCCTAAAATGAAAACATGTGGTGAATACGACTTTTACAGAAACTGTCCACCTTTTGAAGCTTTTTAAGTGTTTGGTTTTATAAACCAAACACACCTCATGCAGTTAACAGTGTTTGGACACATCACTGTAAAGCAGTTTTCCTGTCTCCCTGTCAGTCTCTGGCTTTTAGCCTATTGATAGTATGACAGGGGTAGTGGGAGTGGGTGTGTATGTGTGTGTGTGTGTGTGTGTGTGTGAGTGAGTGTGAGTGGGGGGGTGCAGTGTTTACTCAGCTCCGTTAGCATAGCTTCCTGCTCGCCTTCTAATTACTGTGCGCGCCTCAGACTGATGTGAGGAATAGCAGCAGGCTCAATTGGATGCAATGTCACGAAACACATCAAGGATGGATACTCCCGACTTGTTAAAGCCCGCAGATCAATCCAAACCCATTTCTGCCACTGCGCTTTAGTCTCTTCTCCTTTCTGCATGGCCAGTCTGTCTCTCTGTTTGTGTCTGTTTCTACTCTCTCGTCCTCTCTGTTTGTGTCTCCTCTTTTGCTTATCTTCGTCTTGTCTGAACTCTCACCTCTCTTGTCTCGCTTTGTCTCACCTCTCCAAGACTTTTCCTGCTCTTTGTTTCATCACTTGTCTGATCATATCTAACGGATTCAGGTAGACAACATGTAAGACTTTCAGTGCTGCCTGGATTTAATGGATAATGTGATATATTTTAAAAGCTGACTTTGTCATCTATGGACTATAAATTGTCATTTACAAATAATGATGCAGAAACGAAGGAAGACGGGGTTTCTTATTTAGAAATAAAGTCCATATGAGTTAACTAAGGGCAGGGGCACATGGTGCATCTTAATGGAAAAAAATGTGACACTGTTGAGGTTAATGCTTAAAAGCTTAGTATTAGGAATGCAAATCCAATCTCAAACATTGGATTGGGGCCAATTAAGGCATTTTTTTAACTAATCAGTTTTGGGAATATTTAGCTTGTAGAGTGATACAATCTTTTGTTTTTTGTCAGCTCTCACACAGCAACACGGAGCGCAACCTTAGTCATCTCCCCTCCACTCAGTGGTCTATGTCGCCCCTCTGTTAAGCTCCATGTGTTTGTTTAACTGAGCACCACCCGCTGCTGAACACTACACACCATAAACAAAAACACAGTGTGAGACTGTATATTTATGAGCACTTGTTTCAATTCAGCACAGTGTGAAAGCCTAGCGTTTTTCCTTCAACTACAGTGCAGGTTGTTTCTCCACCCTGCTCAGAGGGGAGACAGACAGCGGTGTCGAGTTCACTTGCCACTGCAAATACGCGAGCTTCACAAGCAAAAAGCCAACATGGCTTATGTGTTAATGATGCATGGAAATGGTGTGGAATATTATGGAAAAAAATACGGAAAAAATTTGAAATAACGTTGGTAAAAATGTATAGGAACCTTTATTTAGTGTTTTCAATTTTACAGCATGACAGTTTCTTTTCAGTTTTATAGCCTGTTGTGACCTGTTGCCTTTTGGGAAAGTGTTTGTTTCGTGTTCATACAGTGTAACACAGAAGTTTTTGAAATGTTCTTTATTTTACTATGAAAATAGTTTACCAGAGTTGCCAGTGGGTAAATAATCTCAGCCCCAAGCAGCAGCATTCGGTCTGTCTTTGACACTTGCTCTACTGTCTGTTCAAAATATATGAAAAGTATTCTCATGCATTTGTTTTTTCCCACTGCACAAATCTCACATTTAGTGAACCCTGAATTTTTGGGTTCCAGTACCCCCCTACTAATTATATACACAGCAGATTTATGTCTGTTTTTTCAGTTGCTGGTATATTTTCATATTACCATGAATAATTGTAAATTATACCAGCATGGCACTATTTTGAGATATTTGCAGTGCAGCTGTAAAAGAGTTTGACTGCAGGAATCATTTAAAAAATGAATTGAAGTATAAACTTTGGTGTTAGTCCTTAAGAATGAAAGAACGAGGACTTCTTTTACTTTTTTCTGCCTCAAAAAAACAGCAGGCAATGTACTGACCAAGAAAAAAAGTGTTTTCAATAATTGCCTGACTTTTTCCTTAAAGTAATGTCTCTCAGTACCATTATGTCCATAACTGTCCACATACAGCTGCTTTCAACAGATTGAAAGGCATTTAGGGAAATTTACTAAATCCCACCCTGCAGTAAAACATGATGCATGTTAAAGAAGAGTGGGTATAACAATTGCAACACTTGACATCACAAAATAATGGAATTCACTGACATTTACAGATTGATTGATAGTGTGACAGAAGTCTGGTTTTTCCTTTAAGAAGAGAAGGACATTTTCATGGAACATTGCCACTTTACAGAACGAGTCCAGTTCGATTTAACAAAGCTAATGTGACGGGAGGAGAAGCAATGTTTTGCATATTGCTGCTGTAATGTGAAAAGCCTCGTAACTGTTGGTGCGTTTGATGTTTTCCTTTAACTGGGCAACCACCTGCAAAAAAGCCTGTGATGATGAAGCTCACTCAGAACCTATTGGTTGATGTAAAAAAAAAAATTGTATTATTATTATAACTGGGCTGAAGCTGCAGTTGTGTTTTTTTTATTTTAACTACTTACAAGATTTTCACATTTTACAGGGGATGAGCTGTGTCTGAATTAGTCTTTAGGTGCACCAGCTGTCATTAAAACATAAAAAGCATATATTAACTGGATTTTAAAGTTTGACTACTTTATGATGTCTTAAATTTAGATGTTGTAACTCTTTTTAAGGATCTAGCTGTACTTTCTGCTTTCTGTCACATTGATGTCGAGTGGCCTAGGGTCACACCAGAGGGCCTACCCCCTCTCAGAGTTTCATTACAGTCACAGTAGGATGCCATGGGGTACAGTATATGCACAACAAACTGATTGAACCTCCTCCTCCTCCTTTGCTCTCTATCTGCCCTCCTCCCTCTTTTCCTCCTCTTCCTCAGGTCTGATGTTTCTTTCCGTTAACGCTTTTTTATTTTTCATGCCTTCGCACCAGCAATATCCTTGGCAAGAGCCATCGTGTTTTCTGGTTGTCCATCTGTTTGTCCTTACATTCATACATACGTGTGTCCCATTCTTGTGAATGCAATATCTCCACCGCCTTGAGAGAATTTCTTGGCAAAGACAAATTTGGCACAAACATCCACTTTGAGTAAATGATTACCCGATTACAGTGTGGCCAAAGCTCAAGATCACTGTGACCTTGTCTACTGGCACAAACTTTGGACTCAAAACAACAAAATTTGGACTCAACAATGAAATAATTCAAATTTAGTGGTCACGGGTCACTGTGACCCTGGGTCAGTCTCATTCTCCTGACTGTGATATTTAAAGAATGCCTTGAGGGAATTTCCTTAAATTTGGCACCTCCACTCCACCTCCAAACCTCCACTTGGACTCAACAGTAGACTGATTTAAGTTTGGTGGACACAGGTCAAGGTCACTTTGTTATCTTTGTTATCTCAAAAAGGTCTTGAGTGAATTTCCTCAAATTTGGCACAAATGTCCACTTGGAATCAAAGATGAACTGATTCAAATTTGGTTGTCATAGGTCATTGTGTCTTTGTGTTAGTCTCATTCTCCTGACTGTGATATGTGAAGAAGGCCTTAAGGGAATTTCCTCATATTCTGCACACATGTTCACTTGGACACAAGAATGAAGTGATTAGAATTTGGTGGTCAAAGGTCACTGTTGCCTTACAAAATATATTTTTGGCCTTGCCTCAAGAACTGATATGCCAATTATGACAAAATTTCACAAAAATGTATATAATGATAAAATGTTGAAGTGCTGAAATCTTATACACAAAAAGTCAAAGATCGACTTCACTGTTACATCATAATGTTCTGCAAAAAGCTGGACATTACCCAACATTACATTTCAGGAACAATAGGGGAGGTTGAATTGGTGACACTAATCTTGTGTATCCACCTTAAAACTGTGCTGTTTGTAGAGATCTTCTGTGCTGCCGTGGGGAGAATGTGTGTAAAGCATCCATGTTTTCATAGACATGGATGCAAACTGTAACTGCAAATAGACTGGTTTGCAGAGGCATACAATTTTGAGGCAGTAGTTTTAGTTTCTTGCCTCCTGCTGCCATTTTTCTTTTATCTCTATACTTCACCTTTTTGACTGATTTTCGATTCTTTCCCATCATTCTCTGCCCCTAGCTAAGCCCAAGAACTCAGCCAACGTTGTGACCGTCCAGGCTGGGCCCAATTCAGTGGTGGTGGCGCAGTGCGAGGCGGCCGAAGGCAAACCAGCAGCTACCATCAAGTGGTTGGCGTCGGTTGGAGGCAACCACTCAACCAGCACCACAAATGGGCCGGACGGCACGGTGACAGTGCGCAGCGAGTATCGACTGGTTCCCACGCCGGCAGATAATGGCAGGGAGGTGACCTGCATGGTCGACCAAAGGACACAGGAACGTCCGTGGGTTTCTCAAGTCAAGCTCTCGGTGGAATGTAAGAAAGACCCACTTACACACTTTAACACTTTTACTTGTATTCACACAATTTCTCCTTGAACATGAATGGTCCCGGGGGTACTTTTTTATTCATTTGTTTTACCACCATGTGTCATGAGTCCTAAGGATACAAATAACTTGTCTGGCTCCAAAAGAGCCAACTGTTAACAACTTCAGACACAGATCAGTAGCTTGCCAGAGCCTTTAGGCCTATACTTTGGCAGTCACCTGCAGACCCTTTTCCACTTATCTTTAGACAATACACAGACTGCCAAATATAAAAACGATCAGTCTGCATTTATAACCTCGCTGTGAGACAGCAATGATGAGGAGATGTTAGTTTGAAGCACTTTATTCACACACACACACCCTCTGAAGCACTTCCAAGTGACTTCTCTAATGATCTAAATAACAAAAACAACATCTGGTCCATTTGCTGTAACATCTGAGAACACATTTTCAGTTTTGCATAGCTTAAACACTGTGGGTGTTACAGAGGAATACAAATAAACCATATTGTTCATTTGTTGTAAAAGTCAGTGTTTCTATAATGCATGGCTGTGTAAAGGCCCGTCTGCAGACGGTCTCCAACATAATGTAAACAATAAGTGCAAAGAGACTGATTGCCATATGAATTTATGTGATAATGGAGGACACATTTTTGCTCCCAGTCGTAGCGTACTTTGCATTTGATTTATTATGGGGGGCAGATCATTAGGAAAACAGCTACTGGGATTTTTTTGGGGAGGGAGCTAGAGCTTAAAACCAACTGTTTCTTGTTCCAATATGATCTCATTAATGAGGATCTCAGTATTTTGCATATATCTAGGTTCATACTTGTTTTACTAGAAACCTTAAATACATGTTTTCATGCTGAGATGGTCTAAAACCACTTCATTTTTCTCTTATTGTCTGTACTGGAACACCTGTATTCATCATCTGTCTGCGAGGGCTCTGTTTTAGTGCCTGTCTCTTTAGGCCCATCTCCCTAAAAAGCCCTGTCTGCTCTAAGTGGTCAGCATTTCCAGGTCTTTTCATATCTGTGTCTGTATACTGTCATCACAGTCGTGGAATGACTGTAATGTAGCATAGCTGCACTTTCTACTGAGACACCACTAAAACCATCTGAACACAACAACTAAAAACTTTATTTTCACTGATGTTAGTATGTAGCTACATGTAGCAGTGTACTAGCAGCCTAGGAATGACTGTGTATGCAATCTTTTCTTAAAAATCCTAATGAAAACCTCAAACATAACCAGACATGCTCTAGCAAAAATATCATCTGCAATCAGGGAGAAATTAACAACAATCAAAATAAGACATTTCCCTTTCGTTGGCATGTAGCTTCATGCAGCAGTGTACTGGCAGTCTGGGAATTACAGCGGCAGTGTCACTGCTTAAAAATCACCAATAAAAGCTTTTTAACACAACAGGACAAGTGCCATCAAATGATCCAAAATCAGGAAACAATTAACAACATCAGCAACTAAGATTTCTTTTTCTCTAATGTAAGCTAATAGCTACATATAGCAGTGTACTGGCAGCCAGAGAATGACAGGATAGCAGCACTTTCTGTCATAAAAAATCTCTAGTAAAAGCTTTCAAACACCACCTGACATGTTCCAGTAGGAATATGAGCCACAGTTAGAGGGAAATTGACAACACTGGCAACCAAGATTACATTTTCCCTGATATTGGTATGTTGCTACATGTAGCAATGTACTGGCAGCCCAGGACTGACAGTGTATAGCAGCACTTGAGTCGAAAACCACCAATAAAAGCTTCTCAACACAACTGGACATGTTCCAGCAGGAATATGATGCCAAATGTGGAAAAAAATAACAACAGCAACCAAGTTTACGTTTCCCTTATACAAGCATGTAGCTACATGTAGCACCGCTGGCTGCACTAAGTAAGCACTTACAGTAGCGTGCCACGTGCAGATGACCATATAAAGAAACCCATCGATAGCTGATGTCAGTTAGTCTCAAAAGTAGAAAAAATGTTGGAAATAGAGTATCCAGAGTACTGGTAATTCTGGTACCTGGATTTTTTTGTTACCACCTTAAGTGATAGCAAAAATGCCCAGGCATACATACAATACAGTAAGCCTACCATTATGACATCCCATCTACATTTTTTTTGTAACTATGATCTTCTGCAGATCAGTAACAACAGGGCAGCTTGCACTGCATTAATTGTAGCATCCTTTAAGGTCTTTGTGTTGGCCATAATTTCTCTTTAGTTGTTAATTTTTCTGCAGATTGTGACAAATGAATCCAGATTTCTGTCATTACATATAATATGAGGAAAGACAAAACAGATGCCTTTAGTGATGCCCCATCCCACATCTAAGCCCAGACTTTAAGAACAGCTCTTAAAAAGTAATTTGCACAAAATGTTGGCACTTGAGCATTTTCATGTTTTTACTTTCAGGAATATAGACAATCAAGAGGGCTCATGTTTAGACACAAATGCGCGCACACACACATTACTTTCATCTAATCCATTAATTTCCATGGGATTAAAATATTAGACAGGTTCAGCGTGGCTTTACAGAGATTTAGGGATGCTGACAGCATTGTCTCAACTGTGTGACCTCACTGCCGTTCACTGCAAAGATGGAACAGATTGTCTTTGTTCAGCCTCTTTTTTTAATCTGCAATTTTTAGACTGCATAAACACACACACGCAAACATGGACAACATACACGTATAATCACACTTCCTGTCAAACTGCCACGAGCAATAACAAGCAATACATGTAAAAAAAGTTTTCCACTTGAACTCTGGAGCCGTGGCTACACACACACACACTCACAAGCATCTGGTCATGCCTTCACATCAAGCTGTCAATGATCACATACAGAAATTGTGCATTACAGCATGTATGCAATCAGATATAGCATATGTCTTTTTCTGTATTTATGTGTGGGGGCATATATGCACATGAATTTACAATATGTTTACATGACATATACAGTGAAATGTGACAAGCAAGGGGCTGTAGGATCTCATCTGTCAAGCTGTCAGTGTGTATGATGAGGGCTGGAAGACAAACACAAACATGTTTCTACTGACGTACCTATTGAGACTCTCCTTACTCTGTAACTGTTACTTAAAGGAAAACTTCATCCCCAAAATATCCATTTGTATATCAATCGCTCACCCTGCGTTATGTACATTGAGTCTCATTCATGAAATGTTAGTACATCTTTGAATAGATTAACACATAAACGATCTTGGTACTTAAAAATCTACATTAGATTCATGAAAGCCACGGGAACATTGGATTTTATCAAAGGCATGCGTGTATGTTCATGAACATCAGTCAATCATAGTCAGCCATTAGCATACTTCCCGGCCTATGAATAGCTATTAATCACAATATTAAGAAGTGAAAATTGGATAGATACATTCCGCAAACACAGAAAGAGAGAGAGAAAGAAATACTTTTCTGAGATTGAAGGTATTTTGGGTGACGTGGAGTTGAGAAAAAATAGCTTATTTTCTTCTGTAAGTGGCAGTGTGACAAGTTTAGGTCAGTGCTGTAATTTCTCACGATTTCCTCATGCTCAGGCCGATTTAACGTTTATTAGTTGTATTTTCTTTATGATACTGTCGTGAACTGTCCGTGCTTAAATGGCATTTTGGCAGGAGTTTCAATGGACTGAATCAAGAGGGAAAGAAAGAAAGCCTGGGAAGAGAGGGAAAGTGGAGTATGTTGAGAACCAGTTGGGAGAGAGAGAGTGAGTGCAAGAGAGAGAGGAAACGAGAGGGAAAAGACAGCTGTACGACGACGTGGTTGGCAGTGTTTGCTTCGGCCTGCCCAGCAGTGGTAGAGATGTGCATAACCTGCAGCAGAGAGGTAATCATCATGTGCGTGCTGCATTGCCATGGATCGCTGTGCATACTAGATGCACCAAGGTGCAGCCTGCTCCTCCAGATCTGTCATGAACGAGATGACAGACTAATAAAAGGAAGTTCAAATTTTAGTCCGGATTTATCGGATTTGTCCTTTTAAAAAAGTGGATAAATGAGACTTGAATTATACTGCACGAGTTTGTAAACAGATGTTATGATATAAATTTGCTGTTGTTAAACGCAGTCACTTATGACTGCAATTCATCAAGAATTTTCTCAGTTTCTTCATTCACTGCAGACATGCATGAAAAGTATTCTCTAAAATATTCAAAGTGACGTAGGGTGAGCAATTGATGTAAAAATGGTCATTTGGGGGCTGAAATATTCCTTTAAACAAGTGTTAGATGATGGAATGGGTCCCCAAAAGTATACATACGTCTGTGTTGGTCCTCCAGCCCACATCATACACACTGACAGCTTGACAGGTGAGATCCACCAGCCTTGTTTCTCACTTTTGAGTGTATATATTGCGTGAACATGCTGTAAATACAAGTGCATACACACAAATACGATAAATTAAATGTAACACAGGGTGAGTAATTGACCCATAACCCTATAATTGTAACTTTAACCCTAAAGCCAACCTTTAATCGAGGTGACGACCAGCAAAAAAATTCCTCAGCCTAAAAATTGGCCCTCACAGAGATAGAAGTACCTGAGCGCACACACCTCCATACTGCGACTTCCTCCTCGCTGTGTGTTAGTTTAGTGACGGTGTGAGGGATCATGTCTCCTGTCTGCTGTGTAAGTCAGATCAGCTTTTATAGGTCAACGCTTTCCAGGAGGAACACACACGCACACCTCACACCACACAAGCCACACACTTCCCCTCCCACACACTGTCCTCTCCCCACACTCCGCTCTCAGACTCTCTTTCTCAATGTCTCTCTCTGTGAAGGGAAAAAGAGCTAAGCTTTTCTGTTCTGCCTGTTTTAACTTCCTACACACATCGCTGTGGTTTGCCTTCACTGTAAAATAAGACTCTTACGAGAGTGACACTAACTGATTTTCTCATCCTGCCGGTATCACAGTGCCTTGATTTCAGGGAGAAAAGCTCCTTTAAGGTAGTGAGGTTTTTTCACTCAGGATACAGCTTACACACATCACTACACACAGAGGGCATAGCATCCCTTTTTTGTCTTGGGTTGAGGTTTTGTTTGTGATGCAACATTTTGACACAGAAAGATAAAAAAAGAGACTGACAAAGACTGCCTGATACTGTTTGCAATTAATCCTCTAAAGCCATCCTTCAGTGTACTGTGCTCTCAGCCCCTGTCCAAAGTAGTACTAGCTAGTTAGCTTGCTTGCTAGGAGGCACTGTAGAGTTGCAAAAGATCTTTTATTAGGGACAGTTCAACCCAAAAATCAAAATCTGTTTTATTCCTCTTACCTGTGGTGCTATATATCAATCTAGATTGTTTTGTGTGAGTAACAGAGTGTTGGAGATATCGGCCGTAGAGATGTCTGCTTTCTCTCCAAAATATGGAACTAGAGGGCATTTGGCTTGTGGTGCTCAAAGCACCAAAAATATATATTTGATAAAGTCAACAACAATGTCTTCTTCCAGAAATCATGATCCACTCACTGTGGGATCACTCACGAAAATCCATAGACCTTGTTGTGAGCAGTTTCATGTAGTAAGTAACTCACAAGAGGAGACTGACATCGGACACAGTGCACTGTGTTGTGGAGCAGCTCTGAGGATTCAAAAGACAACTATACAGACACATCAACAAATACACAACATTACTTCAAAAAGACACAAGATAACCACAAAGAGACACTGAACAACCAACTAAACAACCAACCAACCTCTTAGAGATATGAAATCACAAAAAATACACAAAATTACCTCTAAGAGACGCAAAATCACAAAAATACACCACATATATTAAAAGGGCATAATTACCTCAGAGTGAAATAAACAATGACAACAAGATACAAAACAATGTCAACAGGATGCAAAACAACCCCAAAGAGACACAAAATAACCAAAACACATAAACAAAACAACAAAAAATACACAAGACTACCACAAAGACACACAAAACAACCAAAAGATACACAAAATTCCTCAAACATACACAAAAAAGAGACAAAACAACCATACGATATACTTTATTGTCCCCATAGGGAATTTTGTCTTGGACTCTGCTAGGCCCATAAATGCCTTCACAAAGTCTGTGTGTCTTGCTCCTATCTCGAAAAGGTGGTGGGGCCTTCTTCATGTCTCTGCCCAGGGACCCATTATCACATTTTCAGCCCCTGTTTATAAAGCTCAGTTTCTTTAATGAGAAATAAAATAAAATATCTCTGTCTTTCTCTCTTTCAGACCCTCCCTCTGTATCCATAGAAGGCTACGACAACAACTGGTACGTTGGCCGTTCAGACGCCGTGCTGCTCTGCCTCGCCACCGGCAACCCCACACCCACTACCGTCACCTGGACCACGTAAGAATCCCACTCCGGCCATCTGTGCATGTTGATGCATCTCCCTGAGAGTGACAGAGTTTCTAATTGTTGCTATAATCATGACAGCAGCGCTCACGACACTCTTCTTTCTTTAATGATGATTCTTTTTAATGATGATTTTTTGATAAACACAAATGCTCTTAACATCTCAGCCTGATGGACAGATGGCATGCTGTGTGTGTGTGTGTTTTTTTTCTATGAATATTGAGCGGGGAGACACAACGGCTGTTCACGTCTGTGATTTTGCTCACATTAATGCCGCCTTTGCATATCTTTTTTCTTGTTTTTTGTTTCTCTGTCTTTTCCCTTCGTTTTGCCTTC
This sequence comes from Plectropomus leopardus, assembly GCF_008729295.1. Taxonomy (NCBI): domain Eukaryota; kingdom Metazoa; phylum Chordata; class Actinopteri; order Perciformes; family Serranidae; genus Plectropomus; species Plectropomus leopardus. The sequence goes on along the minus strand of NC_056480.1, from coordinate 4,227,060 downwards.
CTTATTTTCTCTGCCTCTCTTTCTCATTGATTTGTCTTCTTGATTTTCTCTTGCTTCATCTTATTTCATCCAATATCTCAAAACATATGGTCTCCTCACTGCTTTTATCTTACATTTTCCTCCTCCCTCCCTCCTTCTGTCCTCTCTCGTCTCATTTCTCTCATCCTTTATTCCTTCCATCCATCCTTCTGTCTTTCTTTCCCTCCTGCTCCTTTCTCTGCAGGGCGTCCGGTGCGCTGCCAGACACGGTGGTGGTGAGCGGCAACAAGCTGACAGTGAGGAAGGTGGACGACGCCGTCAACACCACTTTCACCTGTGAGGTCAAGAACAAGCACGGGGCCAGCAGTCACCAGATCACCACCTTCGTCATCGGTGAGTCCATCAAACGACACGTGCACACTCATATACTTGCTGTACATGTGCGAATTGTGTACAGATACACACTACAGTTGAGATGCATGTACCTGCAAATGCAGGTGACACAACATCCCATCAAAGACAAATGGATGATTTTCTTAAACAGCATGCACACACACACACACACACACACACACACACACACACACACACACACACACACACACACACACAGACACACACACACACTGAAAATCACAGCTGATTCTACTCCAAACATAATCTTGTGCACAAGTGTATGTGCATATATGCTGTATAGTCTGTTATGTGTGACTCAACGGCTGCAGCTCATACACTCAAATAGACATTTGCATGCACATACATAGATACACTTGCACACATGCATGCACAGAAACATAAATCTCTCTCACACACACATATGCTGGGATCAGGGCTGATCAGAGAGATGCAAGGATGCCGGTCTCTCTCAATCATCACATTGGGTACTTTTTTCCCCCTCCTTGCTAGCTGTCTTTCAGCAAAGCTTGGCAGAGTCTTTTGATTGACCCTTTCCCCACAGCAGGGCCAAATTGCAGGACAAGGGCCAACTCGAAATGTTTATAACTTCAGATCGAAACCACTCACTTGAGACCAGGATCTATGCGGCCACGCTGCGACCGGGAAACTGTAGCTCTGCTGGACGTAAATTAAATGTGAATGGTGTTTTACGAGGCCCTTGTTGCAGCGTTTTGGCCCTGCGGTGGTCACGATGGTGTTGAGATTGTTGGAAAATTTCTTCCAAGAGGTTCAAGTTGGTGTGAGCCAGTTCGCCCAGGTTTGTTTTTCTTTCTCTTCGTTCTTGTTTTTTTCTACCTTCTCTGCATCCATTTTGTTTTTCTTCGCATAACTAACACCTCCTAAGCACAATTGCTCTATTTTTCTCCTTTTAAGTACCTTTGATTCTCCCCTTCTGTCTGGTAAGGGTATAAAATGTCTGCATGCACTCTTGATCTTTCTGCTGGGTCTTGACTTTTGACGTTTGCAAGTCCGGTGATTCGGCTGCTGTTGCCACGGTGTTCGTCTGGGGTTATTTTCCCTTTCCTTCTGCCCTCTGACGCTTTCACACATTGATCCGACATATACACACACACACACACGCACACACACACACACACACACACACAGACAGACACTCACAATCCCAGAAACATGTCCGCATGCTGAAATGCCTCACTGCACATCAGCAGGCAGGCCTCGAAACCTGTTAGAGTGTCTTTTTTTTTTTATCACTGTGTGTGTGTTCCCACAGTGTTGCCTGCTTGACTGGTCAAAATGTTTTCCTTCCTTCTTCTACAAATCTTTTTTGAGGAATTAATTGGAATAATCACCATGCTGAGCTTACAACAAAAAAAAAACAAACTTCTACTCTTTTGCCAAAAGATAGAGAGAAAAGCTACATTTAGAAAATCCGTGGGAAATCGAAGCTGGAGATTTTGAATTGTCTCCTCTGAGAACAAAGATGCTTTGTAGCCAGGCAGTGTGTTGGGAGGGATGTGTGGGAGGTTCAGAAGTGGCTAAGCTGCTACTGTTCTTGCTGGAAGCTGAGCAATGTGACTGACTCAAAGTATCAGGGAGGGTACACTTTCCCCTTCTAGTGCGCACACACATAAGCTCAGCACAATGAAATCCTTCACAGACACATGTACAATCTCCACACGTTACTCACAAAGTACACACACATACTTTGAGCACTTTGAGGACTCACACATTTTTTTTTAATCTTTCCAAGTACCTGAGATCAAGCCCAGACTTTGTGATCCATCCTCCTCTGTGCTAAATGTGTCCTTGGTGTTTCACGGTTTGCTTGTGTTCTGCCACGGTGAAATGACTGGATGGGTATAAAGTAACGTAGTGACTTAATCTCTCAGTTTAACACGTTTACTTATAGAAGGTGAGTGCCAGAGCTCTAAACCGGAGAGGTGTGGGATGACAGAGCGCTTTGTGGAGTGAACAAACAAATAGGGCAGCTTTTCTTTAGTGTTTTGTTCGGTGCTTCAGGTGACGCACTCATCCAAAGTGACTTCGCACAAGTGCACGGGGAGTCGGTGTATTGCTCAAGGACACTCTGACACACTTTGACTCATGAGAGTTTGGCTATTGTGGGAGCAATCGCTCTGGCCTGCATTTGTACATGGCGCTCTTTTCATCAGTTCTACCACCTGGTCTTTTGGTCTTTGTTGTAGAAATCCTCACTTTGTGTGTCTGTGCTGCAGTTTACAAATGCAAATTGTATTATTACAGCATTACTTGATTCTTCAAAATATCAGCTTGACAAATCCTAGATTTTTTTTTTGTTGAATTTGTTTGACTCAGTGTCAAAGTTGGAAGATTATTCTTTTAGGCTGTTGGACAGTTAAAAATGGCTGAGATTTTGATTAAGGCTAACTGATAATTGAATTTGAGGAATATGTATTTGTATGTGTCCACAGGTGTGATTTGCACTTTAAACCCATCCACCGGTCAAAAGCTGTTTCCGGGTCTTCTGTAGCTTAGCGACTCTGCACCATCTTCACAGGTGTGAATGACTGTAACGGAGAACAGCAGTACTTTTTATTTTGAAAAATCACCAGTTAAAGCTTTCAAACACAACTGGACACATTGAAGCAACATCAAAGCATCAGATATCAAGATAACATGTTTTCCTAATGTTAGCATGTAGCTCCAGGTAGCAGTGTACTTGCAGGCGTGAATTGAGCTTGTGTCATGGCATATTCTCTTTATTAAAAATCAACAAACACTCCTTAACACAACAGGGCATGTTCAAGCAGGAATATTATTTGGAACTGGGGAGAAATTGACAACATGAGCACTTCTTCTTGTAAAAAAAAATCACCAATAAAAGCTTGGGAGGAAACTGACAACCCTGGCAAACAAGAATACGTGTTTCACCAACGTTAGCACAAAGCTACATGTGGCAGAAATAAATAAATAAAAGAAATCCATCACAAGCTGACGTGTAGCTGAAATAGGAAAAACACAGAAACAGAGTCTGAAGTCTGAGGTTTTTGGATTTGGATTTAGGATTACTAAATCATGCGTTTAGCTAGTTACTTGACTTTTTGGCCTTGTTGATTATGAATATCAAACATTACAACTTCATACATATAATTTTAGAAAATTAGTAAAAGCATAATAGGTCCCTTTAAACCACTGCACAGTCCTTAAATGCTCTGCATGCTGAAATTACAAGGCAAGCTTATGTTGTCCCCATAAATATAAACACAAGAAAAATGACTTTACCATCACACTATACACTCATATAAAGTATTTAGTGGCCTCACTTGTCCTGCCAACACCATGTTTATACCTACTAACAACCCAGACGTGCATAAAATAAACTCCTATTTGTGGTGGCAGAATAATCAAAACATTATCATCAAAATGACTTGGGCCACCAGCCCACTCCCCTGGGCGAGTCATCACAACCACAGCCCGATGACTATTTAGAGTCTCTTTCCTTTGCATCAGCCCAAATCTGAAGGCATCCTACCAGGAAAAACTCCCAACACTCCAGATGGCCAGTCTGCCACTGGTAGTGAATCACAAAAAGACGACACCATTAGACTCACCTTTCTAAAAGCGATTATATCCATGGCTGAATGACTCATTCTGCAACATGTTAGTTACTAATTAAAGAGCCCACTAGCAATTAAATCTTCAAACCCACTCGAGTATTAAATCCTATATCTCATGCTGTCTCTCTGTAAGTCTGTAATACTGTCACAGAAAATGAATGTTTTATCATATAAGAGAAACCAAGTGAGTTCAGCAAATGAGCTTCTAAACTTAGCAAACAAATTGCTGAACTGTCTTGACATATTGTGCTCGTGCCATTTTAATATTATAATGATTAACGTGTACACCGCTCATATGATTTGACATCAGACAGCAGCACACAGTAAAAGCTGTTTACCTTGAGGACATGTTGCAGGAGTGCTGATTTGCACAAACAGCGACAAGTGCTCCTTTTCTTCCTCTTTTCAACGAACCGGCTCTGTGTGGCCATTCCTCCCTGCAATGTTTGAACAGAATCTGCTGGGAAAATAGCACTGATACTGTCATATCTTGTTATGCAGATCTATTTTTAAAAGCAGTACCACCACCAGCAAAGCACCACTAACCTTGATTAACCTTGGTGCATTGCATTTCCTACAGCTGGTTCACAATAAAAGCCTCCTGGCAGTTCATCAGTTGTAAAACTCCTAGTACTGAGCCAGCACTGAGAGCTGAACACAGCAAGACATTCTGAAGTGGTGCTTTCTCTGTTCTCACCGACAGCACCATGCATGTATTGAGCCAATTAGTTCAGCACAAGACACAGCTTTGGTTGAGGAAGAAGACCATTACGAGTTGGCCTCAGCTGACCTTTCTACCAAGCAGGCTGACGATATCCTCACGGTTATCTTCTGCTGTGAGGTTTCAGTCGAAATACACATAATCATGGCTCCGTATGCCATGGTGCAGCTGAACCATGCTATGCTGAGAATTTGGGGATTTGTTTGTTGTGACTGTTGATTACGGCATTGTTTGAAGGAGCAGCACAGACGTTGCCATTATTAAAGAAAGCTGTTTTCTAAAGGTTTCATTGACACAAAAGCAGCTTGCCATCTTACCTTAAAGGGGAAATATTATGCTCATTTTGAGGTTTGTACTTGTATTTTGGCTTGCTAGTAGCACATGTTTACTTGCTTGTTTTACTGTTCAAAAAACAAATTATTTTCCTCATACTGTCTGTGCTGGAACACCTGTGTTCACCCTCTGAGGGATTACTTTTACAAAATGTATGCATCATTTTTTGAAACTTTGGCCACTTTAATGTAAACATACAACATTGCAACATTATATGACAGACAGTAAGGAAAATAATAAGACATCAGTTTAACACAGTGCCTTCAGTAAAACATACCATGTGTATGGATCACAGTGATCGTGCTTTTGTTCACTTAACATCTGTGTTTCCTAAAAGAAACCATCGCGAGTAAACGACTTACCACTACTGATAAAAATCTAGCTCTAAGTACGAGATCTAACCTGTCAGGCATGGAAGGCCCCGGCTCTCAATAATGTAACAGTTAATACCCCGGCACTTTGTGTACATGGGCCCAACACACCCCGCTAATTTCCCTGCTGAGAACCGTTAACAGCTCCTCTCTGTTCTGTTAAATGGTAGATGAAAGCGCAGCGCTGTCTGGCTTTTCTGCCGCTGTCAAGCAGCCGTCGCGCGTCATGATTTTCTCCTCAGCTTCTACCAGGGCCACGACTTGAAGGAGGAGAAGATGTGGGGTTTCACTAGGAGTAGAAAAAAACGAAATTGAGAGGGAGAGAGGTGAGGCAGGAGGAGGAAGACGTGGAGAGGAAGAAATAGGAAGAGGATGAGGAAGGATGTGGGGAGGGTGGAAGAGGGATGAAGAAGAGTTGAAGGAGGAGCTTGGATGGCCCTTGCAGGCATTTTTGGAAACACACACACACACAGTCCATTTCTCTCTCATGTATCCCGAGCTCTCAAGAGTAAACGTTAAGACAGCTAGAGATTTTTTTCGTAAGCGTTTTGCTGACGGAAGTGAAATGTGTACAGCAGCCAACTTAACCTCTGCACATACACACACGGCGCACGCACACTTGCCCCACCCTTAACTCCCATCCGTTCACATGCACATGATGCCAACTACGCATGGCTTGCTTGGTTGCCACTTCGCCAGCTGGATCTGCACAGCACACCGTGCACAGAGAGAGAGGGAGAGGATGTTGGCAGAAAAAAACCCATCAGAGTGGAGGATGGGAGTGGATATGAGGTGGGGTGGGCAGCAGAAAAAAAGACGACGAGATTGCAGAAGGGCTGAAAACCAAGATAAAGGCAAGGGTCGGGGGTGGAGAGGATGGAAAAATCGACGGAGAGGGGCAAACAGAGGTAGCAGCAGGAGAAGAGGGGCAGGAAAGTCCTCTAAAAACTCTCATGACTTCAGGTCCAGTTTAAAAGAGCAAACTGGCAGGAGGCTGTGACCCCCTCTGTCCTCTACCCTTCCGCCCATCGCTCCATCCCCCTCCCATACATCCAGCCCTTTCATGGGGAGTCCAGCTGGCACTGGGCTGGGGGCTGTTGTTGCCGACCAAACACACACACACACACACGCATACACATATACACACAGTCACATCTAAGGGGACCAGTGGAGAAGCATTTCCTGGATTGCCTGCGGCAAGCGAGATAGCTGTCCACCGGAAAGGCACATACTCACTTTGCAGATACACACACACAGATATACACACACTATTTCACACATGCACACACGGACAAATTGGACCATGCAGCTCTGTGCATAAAATAATCAGATGATCGTCATTGGGGGAAAATGCTGGCGCTGACTCTCTCTGACATAAACTCTGGGCCAACCTCTGCACAGGCTTAATGAAACACACATACTGTATGCAGATACTCACAGAAGGGCCTGAGCGATAGTGGAGTAGTTGCAACAGTATAATATATTCCAAATATTAGCCAAGCAGATGTTAATACATTACTCCACAACATTTTGATTTATTCGATGCTTGTTTCTGATTGGCTGGCACAAGTCCTTAAAAGTAATATGACCTCAAACAAAGATCCGTCCAACAGTTCAGCCAACGTTTTAAATCAGTGTGCAGGGTGCTGAATATTAAATTGCACATTACCATAACAACAGCACTTCAAACTTGATGCTGAGTGCACAGTTATTGATGTACTTGTGGAAAATATTTCTGCTCACTTACATCTCTGCAGTGTTCCATTTTAATTCTGAGCTTTCAGTCATCAGAGCTTTTTTTCTAGTTTGTTTTATAAACCTTTTATAAGCCTTTATCTTAGGGTCTGCCTTAAAATGGCTTTCACCTAATCCTTTTCAAAGCCCATTTACCCCCATTTACTTTATATTAAGCAAAGACGTCCAGGATACGGCCTCAGCCATCTTGCATTAGTGACGTCATTTGGTGCCAGAGTCTGCGCAGTGGTGATCCAAAAATGGATGTACAGTATCGAGCTCACACCTATTTGCGAGTCAATCACAGATGTCAGTTATGACATCACACCCTCTTTATTTAGCATCTCACAAGTAGTTAAAGCCAAACCTATTAGGAAAACACTTGGAAGTACATCAGCTAGAAGAGAACTACCTTAAATGACAAAAGCATCTTGGATCAAGATCAGGGAATAATTCATTTGCTATGTACTTTTATTTTTAATCCCCCTTTTACACAGCTCTTCATTATTCTGCATTGCTGGTCTTTGCAAAAGGTGTTATCAAAGATTAGGGGGGCAGAGATATCTGGCGTTTAGGCTTTCTGTAATGGTAGTAACAGCACTGAATAGCAGCGTCTGTGTGAATCAGACAGCCGGCAGGATGAGACCGTGGACAGGACAGTTATGATGTCTCTGTGACGTTTCATGTTGAAGATTTACAAAGCAGTTAGCATCTAACTCAAAAAGAAGAACAGTGGCCGTAAATGTCCACAAAATGGGGAGACAATTAGGTCCAGCAGCTCCTTACCCTCTGAACAGAGGACGAGATCAGTCACCATAAAACACTGGCAGTAAACGATATCATGAATAATTTTTGAAATCATGAAATAATTTTTTTAATTTTTAGAAAGAGCTGCCAATACATATGTTATAAGTCACACTAGAGACCAACGCTGTTGTGTTACACTTCACACCAGTGATGCCTCTTTTGCTTTTTTGATGCCAAAGTGCTGTCCAAAGTTACACTGTGCTGGCATGATGCTGATGTTGTTTGGTTCTGTGTAAAAATGCAAAGGTGGCCTAAGTAAAGGACTTTATCGTGGCTCTATAGCATGATCTCTGGGTAAAAGGGTTTTAGTTGGCCACTGTCCTGTCAGCTAGCATGGGAGTGTTGGGGTTATGGCCTAAAATAGAGCCAGCAGAAGGACGCATGGAGGTGTTTTAGCTTCACTTTGGGAGAGCTGTCATTCCATCCATCTTTATTGAACATGACAGCTTTTCGTGTTTTTGCACACATAAAATATATTAGCACAAATTGTGCTACAAGTTCAATATGATTTTTTTCCACTTTGCTCACTTCTACACCTCAAATATCCTGCCAAAACATGCAGGTTCAACCAACTATGTGAAATTATTTCTCTCTCTCTCTCTCTCTCTCTTTCAATCTCTCTCTCTCTCTCACACACACACACATTCACACACATAAACATACAAATGAACACAGACATAAGCCCATAGCTAACAACCATGTCTCTGCAGCTTTCGGGGCTTCCTGTATATACGATGTGTTGCTACAGTAACGGACAGGAAAAGGCGGCCTGTTTAGACTACCAGTCAAATCCCATCTAATCTCGACGTCTTGATGGAGCTGATTTAGTTTCCCTTTGGTCTGGGCCGCAGGCCACGAAACTGTAACATCTGATTGAGTGAAATGTATGAAAAAGAGCAGCGTGCCCTCCTGCTGATCTCGTGGATGTGGGAGGTGTGGATGTTAAGTGTGGTCCTGTTTTATTCTTGGCTCAGTTTGATGGGGTTGGATATTAATACCTTCACTCTGCCAAAATACAGCTACGCAGACGTCTAACCAAAATATAAAACCTCTGTTTATTAACAAAAATTGTAAAATCCACTGAGAGGACAAATAGTGGTGGTATCCCCAAAACTGTGTGTTTTATCTGGAGATCCTTGAAGGATCATTAAGCAGTGTAATATTTATTTATTCAAATAATTTGGTGAAATTCTGAAGCCTTGTTTTTACCTTATTATTATTATTACTACCTTTGCTCAGTGCGGCTGGCTGCTCGCACACATTCGGCTGTGATTTATCAAAGCTTTAAACGGAGGCTGGTTCCTGCGAAGCTGCTAAAACAAACAGTGTTGTCCGAGCTTCTCTACAGCAGCACTTTGTGTCTGTGTGGTTATTCACAGACGTGTTGCGACATATAAGACGTGCCTAAAATTGATAACAGAGCAAAACTGACGCATTATCTCCTCCATCCTCCTTTGTGTCTTTTGTTTGAAAGTAATCTCTTTAAATGTGTGTGTGGCACCTACATTATTGATAAATTGATTCATTTTTATTTATTTCTAAACCCCTGGACTTTCATAGCTCATAAGAGTTTCAGCAAGATTTGGACATTTGTTCAAAACATGGTGAAAGGGCTAACTGCGACAGTGCTAACTGAATCACACGGCTAATGTTACCGAATGGTTTTTAACAGATTTTTTGTTCGGGAAAAGTTTATTAGGGCTCAGTTGCAGCGTCTGCCCGTGCAAACTGGGCAGACACTGAGCTGAACAGCCCCACTTTATACACCTCTTTAATCATCAACGCCATCAAAATTATTGGTCTTTTTAAGGCAACTCCCTTAACTCAGCAGCCTCAACATTTTTCAGTGGTATTTAGTGATAAAGCCTACCCGTACATCATGTGCGTGAGCTCAACAACAAGACTACACAAGAGCTAATTAATATGCACACACCAACAAGACGGGGCTGTGAACTACTTAAAGTTTCAGTGTAGCTCATTCTCAGTGTTCTTATATTTCAAAAAGACAGACGGCATTCAGATTTTCCTTTTAATGTTGAAAAAATTTCAGTCAATGATGGGACATATTTGGTTAATGTGACCTCTTGTCCCCTTTGTTGCTTCTGAAATCTACACCTCTGCAGCTGGGGCATAAGGGGAATTAAACGCTGTTGTATGGGTATTAAAAGTTCATTTTGTCGCAGTGAAAGTCACTACATTTAAAAGTTTAGATGACTGAAGTGGTTGAGTGGCAGTTTGAAAAGTCTGACTACAGCTGTGACTTTTATCTCTCTCTATTCATACACTTAATAAAAATTATTTTAATAAAAAGCAGAAATGTGTTGAGTTGAGGTGTTGAATGTTAAGTACTTGTAATAATAACAAAAATAATTCCCATAGTGTGTAAATCCTTTTAAATTTTATTGTGATTTCAGTCTGCATAATTACTGATCTGCTATCAGTTGTGTTATTCAGACAGCTCGGCTGTATCCAAATCTTGGCAGAAACACTGGGAGTGATTTCATCCAGATGAGTTTTATTTCCACAGCGACGTGATTTCCCAATGAAGTTTATCCGCTGAAAGTGATAAACGAGAAACTGGGGAAGGGGCTCTGTCTGTGCATAAAAAACTATTTCTCTGACAATCAGAGACAAAGCTGAGGAAATCTGATAGAAACTTCCAGAAATCGGAGAAAAAGCTCCGTTGTTGCCCCCTCGGTGTGACTGTTGGGGCTGCGGCCACGCAGGGGTAACGTCTGTCAGGGAGATAAGAGCTGAGGAGAGAGCCTCCAGGCTACGGCTTATCACACGCACAGACCTGGAGGGGAATGCACAAACACACACATACACACAAGTGTGTACAGGGTGGGTGTGTGTGAAGCCTTCCACGTAGAGAGATTTGAGGTGGGGGAGGCTTATATCTAACCTCAGCATCAGCAGCTGCCCGGCAGCTGTAACTTCAGTCTATTTCTCTATCTGTCTCACAGCAGGACGAGCGGCCAGTCAACAGATTACCGCCACCGGTGTCGGGCTCAGAAAGAAAGACGGAAAGCTGTCTGTATGTGTCATTTCCACTGACTCATGGTTGAGGTTTATGATTAGAGCTTTTCCTGAAAGACACTGGCCTGAGGCAATCTGTGGTGTTTGTATTAATCAAGCAGTGGTGGAAATTAATCATCCCATCTCGAGTTGTGTGATTTTTGGTGGTCGATGATGAGAGTTTTTTCTGTAGGACGAAGCAAACCTCAAAGGCTGGTTGCGTTATTGGTAAAATTCCAGGTGTTTTGTTGTGTCAGCAACTTTTTCAGGCAGCATCGAGTCATGCCTTGTAAGTTTTGATGTTTAAAACAAACAGTATGTGTACATGATGCTAGAAAAAGTCAAGTTGTTGTGTTAGTTTGACTAAACTGGACTTTTAAAATACATGTAAACATGTCAGTCCCACTGATATTGGACTAAATCGAATTTCTCAAAGACTGACTAGCACACCCAGATAATGCGATTGTAAATGTGCTTACCTTAGTCGGACTCTAACTGGACCAAGCCTCCTGAGTATGCTCTTAGTGTCCTTCTCATAGTAATTACAGAAATATTCTACACATATTTGCACAGATGCCCCACGTCATAGCAAATGTCCTTGATCAAATTATTGGACAGATTCACAACACCAAAATATTTCATATCCCCCTTCCCTTACACCCACATTCACACAAACTTAATCGCCTGCTGTTAGTTTGGTTGATAGTGGGACTGATGAAAATGTATATCTGTTCAACTCACAGCTTGGTTACATATTGTGTTAACCCTAATGCTTTGATTATATTCAACTTTTTTTGATTTAATATGTCAACACAGTATTTCATTACAGAGCATGATAACTACAATTGAAGCATAATTACACAGTGTTATTAATTATGGATAATGGACCAAACATTCAGTGTTCAAGGAAACCCACCAAAAGGAGTCAATTCCTCAGAATTAAACATCTAGTGCTTCTTTCATCTTTCATTTTTGAACATTTAATAAGCAACAGCCCAGATAACAGTAGGAGAAATAGTACTGTAACAACAGAGCATGTTTGATTTTGAGTATTGGACTGTGTCTTTCTCATATTTAAATAGTCACTTTTTTTTGCTCTAATTATTGTATTGTTATACTCTCTTTAACGTATGTGTAGAACACAATGCCGAAAGCAGTAAGTTAATTTCCTGCGTCTGCAGACAGATCGAGACAAGAGAGAATATTATGAGAGAATTGGTAAATTACAACACTTCAGTAAGCAATCATCCGCTCAGTCCGGTACAGTTATCAGTTAGCAATAATAACAACACAGAGACTAATTACCCCCGATTGCAAAGCAGAGACTGCTTTGGTTCAACAGGGTGTTTGTGTTTAAACAAACAGGTGGGAGCGGATCTATTACACATGCAAGTAATTCAAATGTAAGTGATGTTTACTCTCATTTTGGGGCAGCATGCTCTTTAAATGCAAACCTTTTGTATACTGAATCAAAATGAACATAAACAATACTTAACAGCCCCAACAAGTAGAAGCTAGACCCTAGTACCAGCTGAAAGTAGTTGCCCTCCAGCTGTGAATGTAATTCTCTGTTGTTGCCATATAATCACCAATTATTGTCAGTCTGCTTTAACAATACTGATGATGAATGTGGAAGTGTAACTGTATCAGATTTGTCCTCGGTGAGTAAACTCGCTGTGTTTGGTATGTCTTTGTGATCTGCAGCGCACTGTTCAAGAACCCTGTCCTTCGATATGAGCTGCGAGACACTTTCAGGGGAACAATAGCCGTTTGTTTGGGGCGTTCTTGTGGCCTGGTGGGGAGAGAGAGGGTCTCATTATTGAAAGGTCAGCAGTTCAGTCCCAACATCAGCCTGTATGAGTGCATCAAAAACACAGCCGCAAACACTGCGTCTCCACTCCCTCAGTATTCTGTAATCAGCACTGAAATGTCAAATATGATCTCAAAGGTTTTCCATGTTAGAGTCACTGCTGCATGTTAGGGTGTCATAGGAGACAACACATTTTCATCCCAAACTGCCAAATATCGCTGCTTGGTCAGTGCCGTTTATCTCTACTTATGACATTTAGGTATTCTCCTGCCACTGTGTTGACGTTCATGGACGGCATGTCCAAATTTATGCCTGTTATATACATTCTGTCTTTTCAAAATATACTTTGTTTTTATGGGAAAAGTACAGTTTCTACATGAAAGATGCATAATCGTATTTCACAATAAACGTAGAACATTGGTAAAACACTGCATTAGTTTATTTCCCTGTGCAACACAAGCACGTGTTTAGGTTTGGGCAACAAAAGCATGTGGCTAGGTTTAGAGAATAACATCATGTTTCATGGTTTCAACATTCCTAGGGGAAGTGAACACCGGGCTGAAAGTCCATGGTTGGTTGGACTTGTTCACCGCACCTCCCGTCTCCTCTAAAGGGACTTCCCAGCTTCTTATATTACATCATTACCAGAAGCGTTTCAAACTGAGGCCGTCTGGCGGTATATCACACGATCGCGAAAGGTTCTCTCCAACCACATTTGTAAACTGACGCCACCCGGCATCATACCATAAAGCCAGGTGCTATCTGGCCAACTGGTGGTGTATGATTTAGCAGTGAACGGTTCCTTCTGGCCGTGTTATCCACTGACGCTGCCCGGCGTCATATCCTACCGTCATGACAGGTGTCATCTAGCTGACTGACGGCGTATCATACAGCCATGAAAGGTTCCGTCCAGCCACGTTATAAACTGAAAGCACCCAACATCATATCATACTGCCACACGTGTCTTCTGGCAGGCTGGCAGCATGTCATACATCCACGAATGGTTCTGTTCAACCGCATTATAGATTGACGCCACCTGGCATTATATTATACCACTACGACAGGTGCTCTCTGGCCAGCTGATGGCATATCATATGGCCAGGAAAGGTTGTGCCTTATAAACTTACACTGCTTAATGTTGTGTCTTACCACCACAAGTGGTGACTTTTGGGGTTGGTGTCTGACGTTGAAATCACTGACAAACTGGCAATATTTGACGACTTGGGAATGAGAACAGGCTGTAAGAGAATGGATAGTTTGATACAATATTCTGCACGACACACACCAGATGCATGCAGCCAATACAGTGTCAATACCTGTTTTATCAGGCAACAGAAACTGTTAAAGCTGCATGTAAATATGTGCCAGGAAATGTATTCCAAGGTCTAATCAAAAGAATCATGTAATTTGAGGCAAACTGTTAATAAAGGAAAGCGAATTGGGTGAAGTAGGTGCATTTGGGGGAATTTCCTGTTCTGTGTGTACATAAACGACACCTAATTAGGACTAGGCCTGTAATTGGCTTATAATACAGAATACTTCCATAGAGCATAATGGCTGTAAATTTGGAAAAGTGGCTGTGTGGTACAGGAACAAATTAGCAGAATTAACAGAGGGGATTAGGCCTTTGATTAACTGAAAATGAACAAAAATAGGGTTCAAGAGGTGAGAACGGAGGAATACGGAGGGTGCTGGCTCCACAGAATAAGAGTCTGGTTATTTCTTACCAAGTCTCATTGCAAGATTATTTTCTGGGAAGCGAGCCAAAAGTTGATGTTACATACTCAGCCGGTGGCGGTCCCTTTTTTGTCCTTCAAGACACTACCAGAGACAGTGAATTCAACTGAAACACAGCGAGACTGTGAGAACAGAGGGGCTCTTTCACAGGCAGACGCAGCAGCAACACCTCCTCTCTTGAACAATTTGCAGGTGCCGTTTTGTTCATCAAGGACAATTTTTCTCTTACTAAAGAGGAGGCAGGCAAAACCAAACTCCAGCTGTGATCAAATAAAAGAAAAGAATGTCCATCTTAGAAAGCCGGTTAAGGTAAATATAACATCTTTTTAATATAAGACACATAAATAACAGTGCAGTTGGGGGGCTGATAGAATTGCTGCTCCCTCAACTGGTCCCCCCTGGCGAAAATGATCAGAGGCAGACGTTGCAGTTTTTAAAGCCCACTATACACTGTGCAATTTTGGGCTGTCCCAGATAAAAGATAACCATTGTGATAGAAACATGGCGATCTTTTTAGTTGTGGCTCTAAAACGGGGGTCCCACGTCGCACAGTGAGAGGTAACAGGATGGCCACTGTTACAGCCTTGCAGTCAAAGGCAGTCTGGGATAAAATTCTGACAGTGTCCAAAACTTGGGAGCATCTCACTGTGTGACTGCTGTTACGTCCTACATCTACAAACCAATAGAAATGCAGCACGGTATGACGCACTGCTAAATATGAAATGTTAGGTGACGTTAGCCACTTTTCCCCAGTCACGTTTTGTTGTTGTGTATTGACGTCAATGGATGTAGGTCCTAGCCATGTTGCAGAGTGTAGCTTGTAGCTTGCAAAACCCATCACAGTCTGTAAGAGGCTGAAGAGACTGTGGGTTACTCGTTTTATAAGCTGGGAAGTTCTATCTTGTGAAACTAGACAACCTGAGGGCCAGGACATGTGCTGTGTCGCTAACTGCCTACAACACATTAGATCAGGCACTGGGCACCACTCTCGTGCCTACTTTTTACCAACCTACCAACACCGCCTGATGGCGTACTTTACAGAGCTGCAGAGTGCTGAACTGATCATCTGGAGTTGTTGGTAAAGATTCTCAGTAATCCAGGTCATTGTAATCCTAGATGGTATATCAGAGGCAAGTGGACTTGGTTAAGTTTCTTGAAGACGTTTTGCCTCTCATCTGAGCAGTTAAGTACTGAAATTCAGAACTGGAGAAGAGCACCAGAAGCGCTTGAAGCAGCCTCACAAAAAAGACAGAGCACTCTGACAAAAAGATGCTGAGCATGGCACTTTTTCTCTAGGTGGCCGCATGCAGCCACATAAAGCACTGGAAAAAAAAAGACACTGTGTACACAGGCCGGTACTCCCTCTTAGGACTGTGTTGCTTTTCAACAACATCGTTGTACTTCCTGGCAGTACATTTGTGAGTTTTTTTTCTCATAAATGCACCATTTCAATCTTAGAGATTTTCCAAGACTGGCTGGTTCTAGCCCTAACCACGACCTCTTTGCCCTGATCTTAGCAACTTTCAACGTTGACGCGTCAACATGTCAAGTACTAGCCAATCACAGCGCGCAGTGGGATTCATAACAACATGCCGCACGGATGAGTGAGTCGAGCAGCTACAATGTGATTATTCTCTCTTGGGTGCAAATAGACGCTACGAACAATCAATACCCTAACAAATCCATACACAGATACATATCAGATTAAAACAGGATAACAGTGTTAGTCTATGCACTTCTGCTCATTAGTCATTTTAATTGTAAACGAACAAAACTAAAGTATCAGTGTGCACTTCAACAGCTTAATAGGAGCCTTGAAATTCAGGTATTGGCTTTTTGTTTTGGTGTTTCACCCGTAAATTTCCTTCTGGCAACGCCTACGGGAGAATGTCCGGGTGCAGCACTATTGATGTAAATTATGTCACTTGTTGCATGACGAAGATGTTTCTGTTTACGGCTGACAGTCTTAAAGAAGACGTCTGCATCTTTAATATTGTTTTGTTTGATTAAATTGATACTGCTGGACCCTGCTGGCAGCTAATGAGCAGTTGTGAGGCTCAGTGTGAGGTATTGATTAGGGCTTTCTTGGCATTACAGTAGTGAATTGACCACTGAGGGGCCTTTGTTGGTTCAAACATGTTGAATCTGGAAATGAGCTTTAAAATGTCACCCATGATCTCATATTTAACCACAGTGATCTCATTTAACGGAAAGTTCACCCGCTGTGAGTTCCAGTCCGAAAACTTAGCAAACTGGTCAGCGGCGTATTCACCTCCTCGTCAGCCAAGCCAAGCCTCCACTTTGAAATTTATCCATCTTGTCGAAACAGGATGCATTATTGATACGCAACCAGCAGAGTTAGAATAAGAGCGCAGCGGTTGAGGGGGTTGAGTGTTGCGTGGTATATAGTCTAAATATTTTAAAGAGAGGTACTTGTTTCTCTACGTTCTTTGCCTAAATATTTCACGTTCAGGGCCTGTGCAGGTTGATGCAGTCAAGATTTCAAGACTTTCCTATTGCTGCTGCAGTTAGAAGAGAAGGGTGAGCTCAATGATAGAGTTGAGCCGAACAGAGGCACTGCTGGTTTCAATCAAGGAGAGGCAGCGTGTGGGTGACCCGTGAATGCAGAGAACGAGCACGCGCTTACACTTAGACTCGTCATGCACTGTATAAACCTCTTCTGGGCTGCTTTCCAGCTCTTGGGTTTCTCTCTTTTTCAGTAGTTGTGGTTTAGTATATTCGCCATCCAAGTCTGAACTTGGCTCCAGGGAGAATATCGTGTAATAGCTGAATACACAGAGACGTACTGCAAATTACATACATCAAATATAGTCTGTGCGCACTGTTCTGCACATACATCTGTGGTTTTATTATGTGGTAATAATGCACAAATCGCCGGGCTGCAATTTATATGCACAGATGCACACTATGCTCATATTTGCTTCTGCACACATATGTTATGTGCACATTCGGTGGTGGACCCGTGCACAGGCTCATTCTTCACTGGACTCACAGGGTCAGATGTTAGTTGTGTTACCTGCAGCTGAAGTTTGGCGAGGGAGCGGTCTGTGATTACCTCTGTGCTTCTGCTTCTGCTCAGTCGCTTCTCTCTCTGCTTTTTTTCATCTCCACACACAGGTACACTCACACAAACACACACCTCGTATGCACACGAACACTCACACAACCACTTATATAAGCAGCTACAGTGCACGCACGCAGACACACACAGTATTGAAGTCTATAGAGACAAACTTGCACACAAACACACACAAATATCCAATTTGTGTCGAGGGCTTAGTCACATTCCTCTCGGTGTTGCAACTGCGAGCGATTCCCTTCTGGCCTGACACATCCAAAAAACCTCAATAACTCGCCTATCTCGCTCCATGTTTGTGTGTTTATTTGTGTGTGTGCATGTGTGTTGAAACAGAGCGGTCTTTAATCCTGCAAACCAGTGCGTTGTCTTTCAATTAGCCAGCAAGGCTTGTTCGGGGTCGGCCGGGGTCAGACTGCTATCACACTCTGCCTCTAATCCACTACAGACTGATCAATGCAGAGAGGAGGAGAGGGGGAGGTCAGGAGGAGGGAGAGAAGGAGGAATGTAAGGTTGTGTGTTCGAGGGAGATGGAGTGGAAAGGTCGGATGCTTGAAGACCTTTAAGGTAGGTAAGAGAAGGAGACAGGAAGCAGGAGATGAAGGCTGGATCGACGAGAGAGTTAAGAGGGCAGGAGAGGATCGAAAGCAGTCTGGTTCCAGACCTCTGAGTGTCTGCCCACATCTCCGCTTTGTTCAGTGGTTTATGAAGGGCTGGTGTTTTGGCCATTGACAGCAGTTTCCATTAGTTGAAGAAACAGTCGTCAAATCTGTATATGCAAATTGGCTTCATTTCTTTGAAAAACATAGGAGGAAGGCAATTTATGGAGAAATGACGCAAAAATTTGAAGGGAAAAGAAAAGGACAAGAAACTGACCAAAAAATAAATGTAAAAAAAAACTAAGGAAATGACCTGAAAAAAAATCTTTAGGAATAATAATAAATCTGTAAACTAATTTAAAATATATAATTATGATGAATATAAATACAGTTTTTAAGGATATTTAATTATTGAAATATATATATATATATATATATATATAATTTCTGCAATTCGTAGAACACACAGAGTTTGAAGGATTAAACTCTTCCATTTTTTACTCTGGCACGATGTGGTATGAATTCAGCAGTGAAATTCAGTGTTTGTCTAACGGACACAAAAGTGTAAAGTGTTTGCTTATTTGCTGTAATTATTGCTAATTACCGTTGTCGCTTACCATTTTTTCATGTTTCCAAAAAATCCCTGATGCTTCCTGGGGCATATAAATATCTTTATGTAACATTCGCCCTAAAATAAATGTTTAGTGTAAAGAGACCTGGATACAGCATTCGCAGCAGGGCCCTGTTCGGTCCTATGAAATATGCACAGCGGCTCATGAAGCCAAAAAAGCTCTTTTTTCATATCTACCAATTTACAGACGTCTCTTTCTCAATGCAAGTCAAGGTCTTTTTAGGCCAGTGGTTTATGCGACAGGCACAGGAGTCGTAATTCCACTGATGGGCCTCTACGAATATTGGCTTTAAAGCCCCGCGCACTTCCAGGGGAAACAAAAACACTATCCTCTTCCTGTTTTGGTTGCGTCCTTTGTGCCATAAATTGAGGCTTCATTTTCCCTGAAGATTATTACCTGTGGCAGACAGAATGGCCTAGTGAAAGCAAGGCTTATAGGAAAGCAGTCTAAATGCCAATGGTGTTATTATTCAATAGCCAAGACATTGTGCAATCAACATTTACACCAGAATGATAAGTTTACCCTTTGAAACCTAGATGGACATCAGTTTTCTTGTCCCTTTTCAGACGCCTTTGACAAGCTGTTTAACCTTCTGAAACGTTAAATTTCCTTTGAAAATATGGGGAGGAAAAACAGTGAGCAACTTGGCAATATAAAAAAATAAATCAAATTTCACAAACACACACACACACACACACACACACACACACACATATATATGGAATATAAATTTGTTTGGGTTTTTTTTTTTTTGAGGACTTTTTGGGGTGATCTAATCTTTTTTTTTTTTACCAATGTCTAGCTCATTTTTTTGGGCCCTGTCTCAGTAAGTTGCTCATTGCTTTTGCAAGAAATCAAACCAATTTGCTCAGGTTAAGCAAAGGGTTTAAGCAAAACTTTTGTCCAATTCCATGTTAATATTTACTCTTGCAAATATGTGCGGGCTGCAGTAATAATTCATTTTTATATCCCATTTGGTCTAACTCATACTAGTGCGCACCACAAAGGTCCCCCCAGACACTTCACTCAATCCGCCAAGCCGGCAAAGCACATAAACTTGAGAAAATATACTGTGAACCTTTCTCGCAGCAATGCCAATACCACACACAGAGCAGGCATCTTAATGGCCGACCCGATGTCATTGTGCCGACGCGTCAACAATTCTCATAACAACACATGATACAAGCGTGAAGTGCATCTGCATCATCGCCGCCTTGTTGTTTGCTTTTCATTTTCGGGCTCCTGATCGTATTCATGAGCAGGGCACGAGGAGAGGCGAGGGGAGAGGGAGAGGTGGATAAAGGAGCAAAAAGAGCAGTGGCTTTAGAGAGCGGACTTAATCCCCCTCGCTCGGTTTGCTGTTTTCCTCCCTCACTGGCACCCCCATCGTCTCCCTCTCTCCCCTCTCTCTTTTTTTTTACTGTTTTGAAAGATGGAAGTGATCCATCTGAAATGAGCAAAGGCACGCAAGCACATATTAATTTCCCTCTCTCTCTTTCCTCCTCTTTCTTTCTACTCTCATGGGCCCCTTTAACCCCACACTCCCCCCAACTCCCCCCCGCCTTTCGCTCTCCTCTCTTCCACGGTCCAGATTTGCTTAGAAATGAGTCACCCGACCACAAACAGCCCCATTTAAGAGGGAGGGAGGGAGCGGTGGGGGAGTGGAGGGTGACTTAGAGAGGGAGATGGATTGAGTGAGAGTGGGCGAGAGGGATGGAGACAGAGTGGGGAGAGGGAGGCTGATGGCTGTTTTTCACTCAGCTGGTTTTGTTGATCAGTATCAACAGCCAAGGTCTGGATCCAATCAGCTCCCTGCATTCAGCCAAGCAGAATAAGACTAAAAATATATTTGACAGTGCACAACTCAGGCGCGCACACACACATACCCAAACACATGCACAGCAGCAATGCAAATTCATCGCATAATGCAGCACAGGCCGAGTGCAGAAGCAAGAGCACTTACCAGGGGTTTGGATTATGATACATGAGTGTGCCTGCGCTCATACGTCAGTGTGTGTGTGAGCATGTGCCGATGAATATTAGCTCAAATCTGCACTGAATTAATGAAGCCACAGACATGTAGGTGTGAGACATCACACTAATTACACCAGAAGTGATGTAGCCTCGCCATCAATAATGTTCATTAAACTACTGAACCCTCTCGAGTTGACGGCTCTGCGCACGAGTGTGTGGGTTGGTGTTTGCGCGAGAAAGCGACTCACACGAGCAGTGAGTAAGCACCACAATGGGATGATGGATGGCCGCAGATTTGCATTAAACGCTTCTTTATATGGACACGCCTGGCTGACAAAGGCTATTTTTTATCATCTCGGCTGGTTCAAAGTTTCGAGCGAGAGCCGAGGATAAAAAATCAAACCATCATCTCAGTCATAACTTGGCATCATTCAGATCATTTACAGCTCAAGTGTCGCGGCTGTTTAAGTCAGCAGTGTAATATGATTCTTTCCAAAAATGAGTCCGGGGTGAATTCACACTACACACGGTCGGAACATTTTATTGATACAGTCAGTATGTTTACATAATGTTAGAAAGTCGAATTACTGTGTTATCCGACTAAAACTGGACTTATAAAACACATGTAAACATGTCAGCCCGACTCAAATCGGACTAAATCGAATCTCTCAAAGTCAGACCAGCACACCCCGATAATACGATTGGAAGCTGATTTCTCTGTCATGTATACACCTCAGTCGAACTTTAACTGGACTAGGCGTTCTCTGCATGCTCATAGTTACTGCTCTGGCCTCCATAAGTGGTTCGGGATTGGGAGTGTTCATTATTTATGTGGGAAAAGGGGTGCTGTAAAATGGGTAAGGTATTTTTAAAAACATTAAGCACTGAGGAGGAACTTGTGTGTTTAATGTTGGCTTAGGTAAGGGACATAAAAAGGTAGTGTTTTTTATTTATTTTAAATAAAAAAAGTCACACTCCAGCCATCCCCCTCCTCTGATAAATAAAGTACAGTCCCACAACACCGACACTGAAGCTAAGCAATGTACTGCTGTGGACAGGGCTGCAGCAAAACATATTTTAGCCCATTAAATAATCAATATTAGTTTAAGTGTACACTATATTTCAATATTTGCTCCTCTTTACCTTCCACAAAAGCTGATGGATGCAACGGTGGAGCAGCAACCATTTAGTGGAATAATATGACTGGTTTTCTCAACAGAGTCTGGAATTTTTAATATAAAAGGCTTCAAATCCCTGTCAGTAAGGGCAGTGTCACCCAAAGTTACCGTGAATAAACATTTGTGATTGTGATATGGTGTATATCATAGACTTTATAGATAGCATAGGTTTACTGCAACTAGCTGAAAGGGAACATATCTCCACCTACAGTGGCAGAGCCGGACATACTCCCGTCAATAAATCGATTCTCCCCCAGTGCTTGTATACTGGGACAAGGACAAAAGTTCAATAAAACGACCTTATCGCGCTATGACTGTAGCTCGACTAAACTGTGCATGTAAACGTACTTAACGAAATGTTGACTGTTTTAGTGCAATTGGTTTGGCTACATAGGTGAAGACAGTGCCATTAAAGCTCCACCCAAAACCCTCCAAAATAAGTCTCGATCCATGAGCCATGTGATGCAGCTTGTTAAGAGAACACAGTGTGTTCCAACTGCAGGACTGCACCCAAAACTTGTATTTTTACACTGATGTTGACACCTGACACCGAGCAGTTTCTCATCTCTGGAAAGCTGAGCATTAACAAATTGAACCCATGGGAAACTGGGCCGACGCTCAGCTGTTTCTTCATGTGTCCTCACAGAGAGGGAGAATTATGGCAAGCAACACAAACGTTACTGGAACTGAGATCTTTTCCAGTAATTCTCCAACCTGGCAACATGTCAGCTCCCAAACACTGTCCAGTAAACAAGCTTGTTGAGAGTCTTGCGACTTTGCTTTTACAAGCTGTGGTTCCCCTGTCATTAGTGAGAAAATAAACTTGGCTTGTACCAAGAAAAACCAAAAGATGGAGGTGTGATCGTATCCTTAGGCCAAGGTCTGGAATCAAACCTCTTATCTTTTATATTACAGGGTTTGTATCTGTAATCACAGGCCACCCTGCTGGCCCAGTGGGTAGTAAGTGCTCATTTTGCAAGTAGCAATCTGAGTTTGATTAAATCAGACTTACAAAATGCATGTACCACTTGACTGTCGACTTCTACCTGTAATAAGATTTAAAGGCTTATTGTAGAATTGTGCCTCACAGACAGCTGCGGTCAGTATGACAGGTTACAAGACGGAGGCTCTCACCCCCTTTTTAAGGTCACTGCCCTGATCTTACACGGGACACACATTTTCAAGACGACCTAATTATCTATTGCTTTAGGGGTGTCACACCTAATCATGCAGGAGAAGGTAGAAAAATCTTAAGATCTGCTGGCTAAGAAGACATTTCCATTACACCTTGGGTTATGTGTGCGCGCTCAACGAGGGGTGTTACAGTGGCCCTGTTGACACATGAAAACTATGCATTTGTAATAGCAGATTTTAATATACGATAAAAGCATTTCCTGGTGAACCCCCAGTATGATTATATTATGGTAAAAGAATAAAATGTCTTTCAACACAAGAAACTGCACAGAGTTTCAACTCAGGCAAGAAAATCAAAACCAGCAGGGAAAATGCCATTTTCTTTATTATAATCTGACCTTGTATGAAAGTAAAAGGACAGAATACAAACAAAAGAATCTGCTGCTTGAATTCGTAGTTGGTCACTTATGAAAATAACTTTTTGTTTTATTTGCTGAAACCCTCGCTTCATTCAGACAGTAGTCCATGAGACAGATAATAGATAATAACAGCATTTGCAAGAATCCACCTCATGTCAAAGAGAGCCAAAGAGTCTAATTTAGTAACTATAAAAAAATAACTTTTTGTTACTTGCTAAAACAGTTGCTACATAACTGTCTGTAGTACATCTATCTATCTATGTATCTATCTATCTATCTATTTATCTATCTATCTATCTGATTCTATTTGTATAGCGCTATATTTTTTTTAAGTATTCAGCTGAAGGAATTAGCCTCTTGAGGCTGTAGTTGTATCTTTATGAAAAAATAACTTTTTGGTATTTATGCTGAAAGTGTCACTAATTCCAGACAGTAGTACATGAGACAGAAAGTTTGTGAAAACATCGTGTTCCTCTGTCCGCATGTAGGGCTGCTTATGGCATTTGCTGTGAACAAAAATAACCAATCAGAGCTGAAGAGTCTCTAATGCAGCTGGCAGTATGAACAGAAGTATTTACTTGAATGCAGTGTCCTGTAGAAGCTGTAGTTTATAACTTTAGATAAAAATAACTTTTTGTCTATATCCAGACATGAGACAGATGATCAGTGGGAAAAAAACATGTTCCTCTTCTTTCTCTAAGTGCTTCAAGTGGCATTTACAAGAATCCAGTGTATGTGAACAAAAACAGCCAAACAGAGCTGAGGAGTTTATAAAGCAGTTGTCAGTCATGTCAGTTACTCTGTGAACTGCAGTCAAACAGTTAAACTAGGCAGCACTGATCGAATCAAAATCAAGATTCTGTTACTGCATCGCCTATTTCTTGCCTCAAATATTTTCAATAACATGTTTTAGTTTACTGTTTACTCTCACTGTTTTTACTGTTACTTAAACCTTCTCAATCAAATATATTTGTTAATGCCATTCGAAGCGTCAGAATTAGAAGTAAGATGCAGATTATCTGTCTCATGTACTACTGTCTGGATGCAGTGACAGTTTCAGCAAAAATGACAAAAACTTTTATTTGTAAAAGTTGTCAACTATAGCTCTAAGCTTCAAATGCCTTCAAGTAAGGATATTGATGTGAATTGATCCATGCTTGAACTGACCTTGACTATGTTTGAGATTGATCGCAATTCTTCAATTAGAGCCGAGGATCCACTTTGCAGCACATTTACTCACCCTGTAGCCATAGTCAAACATCAGTCTTTTCTTAGTCCCCATTGCTGCACAGCTAAAGCTAAAACTTTTAATGCTCTCACTTTGTACACTGTAGCACACACCGCAGGCGGCTAATATCGGGCTCTGAATTCGTCTGACTGGTGTAAGTGGAGGCACATGTACTCAGAATCAATATCCAGTCCCGTTCTTTCCATTTTGTTGCCTTGCAGTGTGTTTTTATGGCTGCATTTTACAACTGCAGTTGTGCATGTACAGTTAATCTGCGCTCGGTAAAACTCCTGGCTGGAGTTAATTCCCTCCGAGGCCTTACATTCCTGTGGTGTTGTGTCAGAGCTGGTTTTGTAGAGTGTGTTAGCAAGGAAAAAGATGCAAAGATAGTGGTCAGCACACTGGTTGTGTGCTTTTACATATATTTGCTGTCAAAAGTTTGTCAAAAGTGAGTTAAGGTGCTTTTGTATGTTCATACTGTCTGGTGTGCTGTGTGCAAATAGGAGCGCAGTCTTGCACAAATGTGTGTGTACAGGCTGTAATTTTTGTGCATTTACACTTTAGGCTGAGGGTAGTTATTAAGGTGAATGGGGCCAGGAGTGGGGGAAAACGTCGGGGATGTGTGTGTGTATGTGTGCATGCGCGCATGTGTGTGTTTGAGTCATTTATTGAGTGTTTGTATGAGCGACTGTGTGTGCAGCAGCTGGATGCTAAATGAGCGAAGAGCTCGG
Source organism: Plectropomus leopardus (assembly GCF_008729295.1). Lineage (NCBI taxonomy): Eukaryota > Metazoa > Chordata > Actinopteri > Perciformes > Serranidae > Plectropomus > Plectropomus leopardus. The sequence continues at coordinate 4,201,545 of NC_056480.1, read as the reverse complement.
AGAGGAAGGTCGGGAGGCACTTGGGAAACCTCCTGAAGTTCGCAACCCCTGCAGGGTGCCACGGAATGGGAAGAAACTTAATTAGTCAGAGCGTGTGTGTGTGCATGGATCGCGTTGATGTGTCTGTTCTCATGCATGTAGATGCAACTCCCGCGAGTGCCTTTTGTAAGTTTGAATGTGTATTTTCTGCAGGGAAAAAAAGCAACGCAGATGAGCTTTCAAGGTGAAAAGGGGTAATGAACTTGAAAGCGATGAATCCACCCATTTATCTCCACTTCCATCTATCCATCTATCTATTCCTTTACCCACTGCATCCCCTCCCTCCCTTTCTCTCTGTCTTTCTCTCTCTCTGTCTCCTTCCCGTCTGTCTGTGCTCTTTAGTTTTCATCCCATCTGCTTGCTCTGTGTCAGAAAGCATCCATTTAAAATCCCGAGAGTCCCAGAGGAGAAAGCACAGTGAGGCTAAATGGGCCAAGAAAAATGCCAAAAACAAGATGCTTAAAAAAGTCATTCTGACTTTTTCCACCCCCTTTCTCTGTCTCTTTTTTGTGTGGTTTACAGTTTAGTTCTTTCTCTCTCTTTTTTATACCACCCTCTGATTATTTCCTCACTGATGAAAAGCGAGGGGAGAGAGCCGGAGATGAAAAGCACCGGCTAGAATCCGTGATGAAGAGACAGAATTGAAGATGATTTAAGCAGGAAATTTCCTCCCTCACTGCGGCACTGAGGGGTTGCATGAGGAAATGATTGAGATCGTCATGGAAACACCGGTGGTTGGATGCGGGGGGGACTGTGTAAGAGTTTGGTTGTGGGGCAAATGATGTGTGGGTGAAGATCAGGGATAATCAGCGCTAATTGAATAGACTGAGTGTGTGTGTGTGTTCATCATGTGTGCAAGTTTGTCTGTGTCATCAGGGGTAATTAAGCAGAGTGCGCATGCGTGCATGAGTGTGCGTGTGATATACAGCCGCTGTGGCTGGGTTACAGATGTGACACAGATACACACTGAAGGCTTTTAGTGTCTACTAGCTAACAGATGTTTGTGGGATTTGTGTGTGTGTCTGTGTGTGTGTCTGTGTGTGTAACAATGCTCATCTGTGTGTGTGTGTGTGTGTGTGTGTGAGTGTGTGTGAATGGAAAGAAATTTAGAGCATTAATCATTTATATATACAGTATTTGTGTTTGCTTCGGAGTGTCTGTATGTAAAGTGAGTGTGACTGATAATGTTTTGATGTCCCATTTTGTGTGTGTGCGTGTGTGTGTGTGTGCGCGCGCGTGTGTGTGTACTCAATGTTTGTCATTGTAGTGCAACAATTAGTGCACAAACGACAGCATAAACACTAACTTGAAGCCCCATTAAAAGTCGCTTCATTGCTTTTTTAGTGTGATATACTTTCCCATTTAAACACTTAAGAATCATTCTGAACTGCAAACCGACACACACAGACCTGCAAGTTCATTTTGTGTCTTATTTGCATCAAAGAAGTTATGCTTTAAAATGAAAGTGAAGTCACAGTAACAGTAGGCTATACATTACACTTACAGGTTGCTTTATAAGTTGTTCTGCTGGACAGCAGATTTATACATTGTGACAACGTTAGTAGTTTTAACAATTTCAATTTTGTGCCTGTGTACTGTCTCTCTCTGCAAATGTTTTAAAATATTTATACTAGTATTAATATTCTGTTTGGTTGGTTTTTGCATGGTTTTCACAAATAATGGTTTAAAAAAAAGGGCTTGTAAACAAATTCACTCTTCTCCCTCACTGAAAAAGGCCTCTGTCCTCTCCCATCATCACTGTTTGTGGTAGTTGTTGTCGCCTCGCACTTTCTCCAATGTATGCAGGTTTTTCAAACACAGGTAAATCCACTAAATATAGGCAGTAGGCTGCATTCCCGCTGCCAGTAGCAGATATCTGCACACAGCACTGCAGCACAGGAGCCTGCCTCTCTGTTCTCTGTCGGCAGGTGTGTGTGTGTGTGTGTGTGTGTGTGTTGTTTTGTTGGTGTGTCCGTGTGATGTCGTGGGCAATGTCAGTGAACAGGTAAACGGTAGAAATCAGAAGTAATAGAGGTTTGTGGAAACTTTGAAGTGGTTACTTCTCTTTATATATTTCCTTTTTTTGAGTGGAGGAGGATTTTAATGTTTATTTTAAAGTACCACTTATTGGTACTTTGTGCATGAAATATTAATTTAGAAAAAACGGCGAAGCAGCTTGATGTGTGTTTTTGCTAAATATTCGATGCTAGAAGCTTGGTGATTCGGTGACTATACTCGCAGGGCTAGTTTCTGAACGCTACAGCTGGGACATGCTAGCACTCGTCAGTCACAGCAACTCCCCAAGCGTTGGGGTTATTGTTGTGTATGTAGATCTTTGTTTTGTATTTGATGTTGTCTGAAGTGTTTACAAGTATGTACATGAATAATTGTGTGGGTGTATTCGGGAGAATAAGCAGGTAAATAGAAGTTAGAAATCTGTAGTGTCTTATTTTTAATACTGCAAAACCTGCAGCAGTACACTTCCTTGCCTCATTAATGTGCAGTTACATTGGAGGAAAATGTACATGTGACCCTATTTACCTGTTTAAATTGCTCCTTCTTTCTAAAAGAGCTTTTATTCAGAGCGAGCCCACTGACTCTGCCTTACATTAACGGTAAATAAACACCTTTAATGGCTGAGATGTACTTTGTTGTAGAGAAAAACAATACATGTTCCTGGAACTAGGCACAATCGGTGTTCTTTGTTATTCATGAATGAATCCTAATCTGACTCAGTCAGATGCTGCAGACGTAGCACACTGTGCTAGATGATACACAAGTACCTGTCCTGTGCACTGCCATCAACTGGAAAATTGTAAGCCATTATCGTCTTTATTGACACACGTCCTTTAAATCGGACCTTGTGCATCTCTTTCATCGTGCTTTGTATGCATCCATCTGCTCAGGCAAACAGCACAAGGTTATTTCCTTAAAATCAATCCTTAAAAATGCACCATGTCAAAGTCAGCAATAAATCTTTAGCTTTGGCTTGCTGTGTCAGTTTCCCTTCAAATCCTCTTTCTACTGTACAACTGTGATTTCCAGTCTGCGTTGCCTCCGGGTCCCATTAACCCACCGTGATAACATTTAGCCTCGGCCTCACCTCCCCCACCTCCGCTTACATCTGTTCGAATTATGAGCCTTTGCCTCCCAGACACACTGCTTATACATGGAGCGGATAAATCATGACGTCATTTTTTCTACTGTAGTTTGTTTATGGCTTTTTATTAGAAAACGTAACACAAACATAGTACAAAGCTTATGTGGGTTATTTGTACCCAAGAAGCAGAATAGAGTTCAGTTCAGATGCAAAGTTCTTCTGCAGGCAAAGATAAACCAAAGGTCAAATGTGTTTAAAGCACAGATAAGCAGCAAACAGACAACAAATGGCAGACATTTTTCATTAATTTGCATAAAATCTGAGGAGATCCTCCATCTGTCGCTGTGGCACTGGTTTGAATTTGGAAAGAGATAGAGTCGACACAACTTTCAGGACAGAGAAGCCTGCACTCAGAAACAACAAAAAAAAAAGTCAATTTAGACTGATGATAGGGTAATGATGATGGAGCACTTTTTGTTTGCCAGATAGAGAAAAGTATTTACTGACTGTCTGAGTGCAAGCCATTCCCTGTCTATTCACTCTTCAGAACCATAGCTTTCATAATCCTGGAAGGTCAGCAGGTCAGCTAAGTACAGCAAACCCAAATAGCTGACGGTAAGGATGACCAGTTCGAAACAAGCTGAAGTAATGAATTCTAATCAGTGGAGGGTCGAGTACTGAAAATCTATATTCAACTTAAAGTACATTTACTCCCATGAAATTGATCATTACCTACTCAAAGTGAAAAAAGTACCTGGTTAAGAAATCACTCAAAGTACAATGTACTTTACATGTTAATACAGTATTTTATGCCTCAGTAGTAGTCATGGCCGATGGCATTATGTTTTTGGGTTGTTTGTCCATCCCATTCATTTCAGTGCGAGGCAATTTCCTCAAATTTGGTGCAAACGTAATTTTCGACTCAACAATGATCCGTTCAGATTTTGGTGGTCAAAAGTCAGAGGATATCTCCATCTCATTCTTGTGAACATGATATTTCAATAACACAATGACAGAATTTCCTTTAAATTTGGCACAAATGTCCACCTGTACTCAATGATGAACTCAAGTTAAAGTACAATTAAACCTATAAAAGTGATTATCACCATTTGAGAAACTTGAACTCAAAGTACGAGGCATTGTAATATTTTTTTGCCTCCGCAGCAGCGATAGTTATGGCCTGGTTGTCTGTCTGTTGTGATATCTCAAGAACGCCTTGAGGGAATTTCTTCAGATTTGGCACAAATGACCTGATTAGATTTTGGTGGTCATAGGAAAAAGGTCACGGTGACCTCATCTATGTCATTCTTGTGATACCTCAAGATCACTTTGAGAGAATTTCATTTAATTTGGCACAAACGTCTACTTGGACTAAATGAACTGCTTAGATTTTGGTGGAAAAGGTCACTGTAGCTTATTTCTGCCCCATTCTTGCAAATGAGGTATCCGAAAAGCCTTGAAGAAGTTTCCTAAAGTTTGGCACAAACATCCACTTGGACTTAAGGATGAACTGATTAGAATTTGGTGTTCAAAAGTCACTGTGATCTCACTAAACATGACTTTGGACATAATTCAAGAATCCATATACAAATTATGACAACATTTTAAGACAAATGTCTAATAGGATATAATGATGACATTTTTTAATCCAAAAGGTCAAAGGTTGTTTACAGCAACATCAATATCTGATACACCGTTAACTGTTACGGCGACAGATGAGTCTGGACTGTAACTGCAACTTGACTGGTACATGAAGGCATCAGCTGTGAGGCGGTATCTTTAGTTTTATATATTAGGCTCCTGTGTAACCTTACAAAGTAGAACTAATAACCGTGGCTCTTCCCACTCTTGTTGAACTCAAACATTTACATTATATGCGTCTCAGGAGCAGGTCGTTTTTAAGAAAAAGGTTCTCATAGCCAACATTAATGTTAAAGGTTATTCTATAATGCAGGAGACGCTTTCTAATCATGGTGCGCCATCAGTGATGAACCTGCAAGCATTCTTCAAGAAGATGCTCCAGCTCATGGTCCTGCTGACCTCTATCTCAACATTGCAATTACTTACATTTTTAAGGGAACCTGCTCAGCAGTGTGTGGGAGAGGTTGCTTGAATTCCCTAGAAGCACGCTGCTCTAGAGGTCAAAAATCAACTCAAACCAGCATTTAAATGATATTGTTGATATGTTCTATACAATGCTTAGTAATAACCAAGTTATTCAGGCAATTTTATGGGACCAGTGGGGGATTCGGAAGGTCGGCGTGCAATTGCTGTTTAAAAAAAATAACATTTACATACCTCCTGTCTCAGGTGCTTGTCTAAGTCGTATCCCGTACAATGAAACTAATGAAGGCATATTTTATTTTACACAGAAACTCTTCTGTCTAAGTGGGTGGTCTTTGTGAAGGAGAGATGTCTCGTCCCTTTGTATTTTGTCTTCAACTAAAGTGTTTTGAAGTTTGGAGTATATTCATGGGTGCATTTTTATATTTCTTGTCCTTGACCAAAAGCTGCGTTTAATGAGAGTCCCCACTGTGGAGCTTTTAGAGTCACTGCCTTTGGCTTATTATATGACTGTCGAAGCAGCTCTCTGTGCTTTTCAGCTTTCAGAACAATGCACGGAAGGAGGAAGGAGAGAGGTGGCGAAGGAGATCAACAAAAGATTATTTAGATTTTGCTATTTTCATACCACTTAGATTATCTCTCTCCGTGTTTGTCTATCTCACTCTACCCTTCTAACTCTTTGCACCTTGCCTCCTCAAATCCCAAATCTTCTCATTTAGATTATCCCTACCACAGTGAATGTAACTGACTAGTAATGGATAGTTTTCATGGCTCTCTCTCTCTCTCTCTCTCTCTCTCTCTCTCTCTCTCTCTCTCTCTCTCTCTCTCTCTTTCCTAATCTCCTCCATGTACATGACACTAATACAGAGACTGATATAAGCTCCCCTGCCTCTCTCTTTGACATTTATCACCGTGCTTCTTAATGCAGGCAGGCTGCTGCTGTTGATGAGAAATAAGGATGACAAGCATGGCCTATTTTCTTGCTAACGATAGTCTCTCTGCTTTTTTTTTTTCTTCCTTTTTTTCCATTTTTTTCCCAAGCAAATATGTTCATAGAACAGTGTTTACCAAAGCATCTCTTTGGGCGGTTGACAAGGATTTGACACTGACGTTGATCATGCATCTGGCACATTTTTTGTCCGAGCAAATCCGTGATCCATTAGTGTTTTAGATTCTAATAAGTGATGTCAGAAAACGCCTGCAGAAATCTTGTATCTGATAAAAGATGATTTTCTACTATACTTGAGTGTATTTTTAGCATTTTCTAAAGGCATTAAACATCACAGTGTCATAATGAACTAGTGCCATCATGTGCACCCATTGATCGACATTGGCAGCAGTTTACAGTTCTCTACCCAACATTCCTATTTGATCGAAGACAGTAACAAAAAAGGAAATCTGTGTCAAAGTTAAAACTTATGCTACATCTAAAACATATCCTACCAGAAACTGGCCTGTCAAAAAATAGTCATATCTTGAAGGAATATTGAGACATTTTGGAAAAGACACTTATTGGCTTTATTGCAGAGAATAAGTGGAGAAAATCAATATCAATTTCATGTCTGTACATTAAGTATGGAGCTTGAGCCACAAGGCAATAAGGTTAGTTTTTGCAACAAAAAAGACTGGAAGCATAGAAGCATAGACAGTCTGACTCTGTCCAAAGTTCAAAAATATGCCCACCAACACCTTTAAAGCTCACTGACTGACATTTTGAATCTTAACATTTGGTCAATATATACAAAAAACAACAAGCCTTGATTTTACAGGGAGGTCTTTGCTGTTTCTCTTCTTTTTATACAACTGTCTGCAACAAAAGCGAATAAACACACTAAAATGGCAAACTGTTCCTTAGTTTTTGTGACTGAGGCGCCAGACTGGTTAAAATACAAACCAACTGAATGAAAATGCTGCAAATTTTAAACCAGATCTGTGTCATCACTGTGTCATAGATGATATGTTTCCCATCACTGGGATGACTTTTGCCATTGAAAGGGCCGGGCTCCAGATGCTGGCTGCACGGGTGGAGTCTAAGCACCATCTGCAGACACTCACACACAGCGATGACACAGAACTGGTTGAAAATCTGCAGCATTCTCCTTTAAGGGCCAGTGCTCTGTCAAGAACTGCTTCTCAGTTGGTCGAATACCTTTGGAAACTCCTTTCCCTTCATGCCTTTCCATCATCAGATTAGAGGGGCTTTGTCCTGTTGCACCACCCACTTTACAGCTGTCAGCTGTGCTGAGGTGAGAAAAGACGGTTGGAAATCCTCTCTATAGCTCCATTTTTCGTATTTGTCACTATACAACACTTTGGAAGTGACCTGAGGTGACCATTTTTGGACAGGAGGTGGGTGTTACGGAGGAGCGAGGGTGGTTGAGTGACTTGATTTAAGTAAGGTGACTCCTTGTAGCTTCGCCCTTGGTTGTGCATAACCATTACAGTTGTCATGAAATAGGAAATTAGCTTTAGAGACCAAAACGATCTGTCAAATATTGCTGCTGGGTTTGTTTTGCAAGTGAGCCAACATAAATTTAGAATTATTGAAGTACGTTTCTTCATTTTTGCCCAAATTCTCTCTCTCCCTTCATCTATGCCAGCTATCTGGAGTTATGTTGGACAGTTTGAATCTAATATTTGAAAAACACCCATAAGTAGGGTGACAGGAAATATTTTTTATTATGAGTCATTGAAAAGCTTTGAATTTTTTTTCCTGAAAATGCGTGGCAGCCCTTTCTATAGGCATATGTATTTATTTAATCCCCTAAATTTTGACTGAAAGCAAATCAGTGGCTTCTAGCACTACAAATCGACTTATCAAATGACAAACCGTTTCACACTGTGCCACTTGGTTAAAGATACGTGGAAGTTCTGTTTTGCTGTAGTCACATAAAATCTTTCCTAAAGAATCAGCTAGTAGTGTGTTTTTTCTTATTTATGAGCTATGTGAAAGATGAATTTCCATTATTATGTGATGGAGAATGTTTCGAGTTCTGTATCTGTTGTTTGGCGTTAACTGCTTTCAGTGAAGCAGCTAACTTGTCCCCTTCCGACTTTAGATATCAGTTTTCATCCCCGAGCGTTGGACTTCGGAGCTGTGGAGTGAAATCATGCTGCTCCTGCATGTGACCTATGATTTATTGAAAAACGAACACACCAGCTCTAATGGGCCTCTGTAGGAGTACTGTCCTTTAAAGCCCATACAGAATGATAGATTTTTAAGCACTTGATTAACAGAAGAAAGACAGCCACCAACGACCCACCACAAAAGGCCATTATTCAGCTGCTTCGCTCTCAGGCTCTTGATAAATGCGACTAATGCCTAAAATATAAATGACACAATAAATATAAATAACATTTTGGCTAATGCGTTGTGTTTCCATGCCAGTCTGTAAGTTTGTGGAGAGAGCGAGAGAAAACTAGGACAGGCAGAGTTGGATTCATCATCCTTAATGCCTTCTGTCACTTCAATTGGATATCACCAGACAGTGTCCCCTAATTTAGACATCATATCCTGTCCCAAGAGCGCCGCCTTGTACACCCAACCCGTCTGTCTCACCCTGGCATAACCCTCCCGCATCCCCCATGTGAGACAAAACCAAGGAAGTGTTTGAAATCAAACCTCTCTTCTTAACTCGACCGGAAACCTCTCCCTAGTTTTCTCTCCTCTTTCATCTCCGTCTCTTTTTTCTCCTTCACCCTCAGAATGAACAATTTGTATGAATCACAGGCTTTCAATCCAAGCTCGCTTATAGTGACATCCCCCTGCTGGTTTTGTTAACATAACTCCCACTCGCCAGCACCGTACAGATTATTATTTGATGTCCGATGCGATTTCATTGAAAGAAAAAAAAGTCATTCCCTCACTGACGCTGCCCTGGCACGTAACCTTGCACAGTGCTCTTTTCAGCCAAGCTCAGATTGTTTGATTGGCATTCACTACTGTGTTTGCCAGGAGTGCTGGCAGAACCTCGCTGTTATTTGCATAAAACAGGAAGGGGTTCAAATTTCCCTGCTGTTCTGCGTTCTGCTGCCCTTGCTGCACCCCAAAGAAAAATCAGAATGGATTTCACAAAAGAAAAAAAAAATTAGCCAGCCTGGCGCAGCGCCTCTCTATAGGTTCAACGCTTCTCCTTGCTCGGTTTGATACTTTCTTTTCTCCTCTTTTTAGCCCAGCGTGAATCCACTCGCACAAATCCTACGCTATCAGAGCCAGGCCTCTTTTCTCTCTCGTATTCCTGCAGAGAATCCTCTTATAAATGTCCTGGCATGAGTCTTGCTCCACAGTGTGAACCTTTTACCTTTGCGCGCCGCTGATCAGTGAGATCTGGACTCGGTCCTGGGTTGACAGCGGGCGATCACTCCGCCCTGCGGTTTGAGTAGCTGACCGATAAGAGAGGCATGGGGAGGCAGCAGTGGAAGCAGAGGATGGGGGGGATGAGAGGGAAGGAGACATAGATTATGATAATTAGGAGGATGGGAGAGAAACAGAGGGCAAAAATGGGAGGACTCCAGGGATGTTGAGCATTGTGGCACTTCACAGGTGCAACAGTGGCTACGGTTACATGCACACCAATATTACCCTATTGTTGTGAATATGGCAATATTCCAAATTTGGAATATTTGTGGGTCATATAAATAACACATTCTGTTTAAATATTCAGAACATTTCACTAACTGAGTATTTTCCGATTAAGACATGTTGGATACGTTTGTATTTTCTGGGGCACATGTACTGCCAATTTGGAGTAAAAACTGCAGTTTTTACAGCTGTTTGTTGCACACGTCCTCTTGTACGTTTACAATCAGCGCTGTACATTGTCGTGAATACGTTGTATGCAAATCAAGTAGCCAACAGTTTGCAAAGCAGTAGGGCAGAGATCAATGCAAAAGAAAATCCCACATTTCTGGTCAGAAGAAGAAGCACATCTGCTTTTAAACTTTATGAAAGACTTTGTTTTTTGGATGTGCACAAATATCCCAGAACCATCTTTTTCAAGGAGGCGAAGGAAGGAAAGTGGCCACTGGTGTGAAAATTTGAAAAAATCCTTTTTTGATGCAAAAAAGCAAAATGACAACCAGCTCCAGCTGTTCTTTTTCTTTATGTTATTTAAATGACAAGTTAGGGCATGTTAATTGGAGTATTCATGGCTGCATATAAACAGGAGTGTTAGTGGAATATTCACTTTCATTAGACATGTGAACAGCTTAGTAGCATTATTGTCTTTTTTTTGGAATAACAGCAAAAATTGGATTATTTTGTGCATGGAAACATACTCGGTGTGCTCTTTTTCCACTGAACCTCTTTAAATAACCCCTCTGCCTGTCTGTCTCTGTGTGTCTGTCTCTCTGTCTGTCTGTGTGTCTTTGCCGGGCCGATATCTCTAACGCGTGGCAAAGACAGGCACTAAACAAACTGCTTTTTTTGCTGACCCATCTCTCATTATTGTTTCAATCTGCAACTGAAACAAGAGTGGAGAGGCAAACTTGGCTCACACCAACATGACGTATAGAACAAAGGACCATTACAGTAGTAAAGGCTTTTCCCCAGCTGGCAGAGGGGGGCGGGGCGACAAAAACTGAAGTGCCAGCAGCTGGACAGACATGTGTTTAGAGCAAATTTGTCTGCGAAATGCAGCGCAACAAGCCGCTGGGAGAGAGTGAATGAGTCCCATTCAGCCTGATCCCAGCAATGACTGACTGCACCCTCACCGAGGGATTACACTGAGAAGAACATTACTACACACTTGTAAGAGGATTGTAACACACGTAGAGGAAGACACCACCACTATCACCACAGCACACTTACAATACAAGAAGGACTGTGAATACCTCGTCCAAAACTGAGCAAGACTTCCATCAATTCCTGCCCTCTTTTTCTTCTCCTCCACCCATGTTTCCACCCCTCCTTCCAACCCCTCCATCCCCTCTGCAGAAGCCCTGGAGGATCCGTCCAGTGCCGGCGTCGTGGCGGGCGCCGTCATCGGCTCCCTCCTGGCCCTACTATTGGTTGTCGCGCTAGTTGCCGTTCTTCTGACCCGGAGTCGCCGGCAGCAGAGGCGCGGTTACCCCAGCAGCGGGGACTCCATCGCAACCGGCAGTGGTGGCAGCAACGGCGGAGACTATGGGAACAAAGCTCGCCTGCTCTTCAGTGGCACCGGGAACAGCAGCAATAAGAACGGGACGGGCGCCAACAACAACGGGCCCATCTACACGTATCGTGAGGGCTGCGACGCCACAGGGACTCTAACGGAAAAGGCCAACGACTACCACCATCATCACCTCCACCACGCTTCAATTGGCAACCCCCCGTCCGCCCACGACATCCTCCTTAGTGGTGACGAAGCTGAGAGGAGGAAGTTTGACCTGGATGACAGCATGGAGGAAGAATACGACCGGTTTGGAGGCGGGAACATGATTCCTCCGGCCTATCACGTCCACAGAGCTCACGGCGGCGAAGAAGAAATGGACGTGTACCTCGATGACGACATGGAGTCTCAGAGAGACGGCTCAGTCATTTCCCGGACTGCCATTTATGTCTGAGGGCGCAGGAGAGGAGAGAAAAGGTGAGGTCTGAAACTAGTGGAAGGAGATGCGGGGGAGGAAGAGGGGGAGTTCAAGCCAGCCTTCTTCGCTTTCGCCTCCATCAACTGCTTCACATTCAACCCGATCAAAGAGACGCCATCAATTACATCCTCTCTGCTTGACACCGGAGGATGAAAAGAAAAATGATTTATAAAAAAAAAAAGGAAAATGAAGGTTTTGACGAAGGAAACCTTGTGATGGCAGTAAAGTGGACTGTGGCTGAATATGTGACTGTGTTTAAGCGTGGAGACAGATTTCATTCAGTGCCAGCCGAATATAACAAAAAAGAAAAAATACTGCAAACGAAAACCACAGCAACTCTGACGCAACGCTGCTTCTTGCTACGTTCTTGTTTCTTCAGCTTTGCTAGTGTGTGATTGTGTTGAGTGACTACGTTGTATTTTTACTAGAAAACATAATCTGCAAAGCCGGGAGCACCATAACCACCACTCAAAACTCGCCTTCCTGTTTCAACGTAAAGAAAAACATCATCGGCGTAAAACTTTACAAACGGCTTCTGTGGATGTTGCCGCTGTTGCTGCACACTCTTTGGACAGACTCTGCTCGAATTTTAAACTTGAAAACTCGTCGCCTTGGCATCAGTTATGGAGTTTCTGTACATCGGACTTTTTTTTTGGCGGGGTGTTACAGTGACTCGCCCCACCCTGTGACACCAACTGGTTTCCAGAGCGAGGGGCCACTAAACTGAGTAACATAACAGACTTAACAGTGCGTGCTAATGTGTGGCTGGCTGTGGTGTTAATGATGTGCATCATCTATATATTGGGCGCCGTCTCACTATAGCACAGTTGTTGTTATTGTTCTTGTTGTAGCTGTTGTTGTTGTTGTTGTTACTGTTGTGTAATGGTGTTGATCTCGCTAAGGAAACGACGCACCGGGAGCCTTGGGGGGTTTCACACAGTACCACATTGGGTCGGTAATGACTCATTTAATGGGTAAAAAAAAATAAAAAGATGTGCTTTTCTTTGTTTGCAGCTGTATTTTCCCCCTTTTTCCTCTTTTCCTCTTTAAATTACTTCCTATATTTCCTCTTTCTTTATTTCCCTTCCCCTGCCTTTCTCTCTCTCTCTCCATCTCATTTCTTTCTGTTCCACACGCACCATTTGTGTGTTATGCTGATGCTCTGTCCCACACACATTACATCTCTCGCTCATTCTGCTCTTTCTTTATTTACATAATGGGCGGCTTAGACGAGTGCCGCAATGGCTGTGTGCAGGGAGAAGGGGATAACTCGTATTTATATTCCTATCTGGGTCGCATTCGACGAGGCAAAATATTCACCGGCTTTGTCGGAGGCTGCTGTTATTTCATGTATTCATTTTCCATGTCCTGCAGAATGTTCTTAGGCTATGTACCAGATTATTCCATGTTCTCTATTCTGATTGGACAGAGAGGCACGGTCTGAGACACATTTCAAGGGAGGAAGTGAAACGGGCTAAATGAAACCCCAAACTCCCAAACCTTTGTTTCTTGTACACTGACAAACTACAGTTGGCACAGCAGTTTTTTTCTTTAAATTAGTGGGATTTTTTCTTTAATGAGATCTCTCACTGAATGTGCAAAATTGCATTCAGGGTTCCCACAGTCATTAATTTCCTGAAAAATTTGCAGAAGGTCGGGAATGGTTTGAAATTAACATTGTGTTTTGGAAAAGCTTAACATCGACATCGTTTCAGCTGTTGTTGAAAATATGTTCATAAAATCCTGTAACATGTCTAACAGTGCGCAACGTACTTTCAAAATCTATTGCTGCATTGTGTGACCCTTGAAACATCACTTGTATCATGTGATACACAAAGACCAGACCGCCAATGTGTCATCACCAAGGCCGCACCACGAGGAAAGTAATTCGCTGTGACATTAGGCGATTAACGGGAAAATGCTGAAATGTTGTTGTGTAGCGAGTTAACAAAGGCTTCCGCACTGATCTGAGGCACATAAAATATGTGAATAGTCACTGTTAGAGTGGTAAATGTCTAAATGATGCTGGTGAGCGCTAATAATACAAGATAGCTAACATACAGCTGCAGTAAAGTCATACAGTACAGCAGCTTCAAACTGTCCAACGAAATCTCAGCCAAGATCAAACAGTTAGCTACTAACAGCTTAGTTATTTACAGACAATGTTTGAAATCTGTACATGAAATATTTCTTCCACTGTATCGGGTCACTGATCCACTTGGACAGTGGAAGACTAAAGGGACATGACAGCATTAACCTTTTAAAGTATCACGGACGCTTAGGTAAAGGAAAGGTCACAAAACTACAAAACAACAAAAAATGAATGTATTCACAATTATATTCTAAACCAGACAGTTTTCTTACACTGTTTGTACGTTTTCCTATGAAATGCATTGAACCAAAATAGATACATATCCTGAGTAATGTTGAGCCAGTAATTTGTGCATGTATTTTGCAAGTCTGCAAAATACCTCCTGAGCATCTTGTTAAGAGGCAGGTTGGAGAGGTGGATTAATCATAAAAAGCAGGACACCAGTGTTCATAACCATGCTAACTTTGAGTGAATTTTGATTTATTTTAAGCTGCGTCCTCACCATCTGTCTAGTCCTTAACCTAAGCACAGTAACTTGCCTAAACTTAAACTCTATTACTTTACATTATTAAATATAACTTAATGTTTAAGGCTGAACCGTCAGTCGATGGCCACTAATTTGTAGAATATCATACGAACCATTTCATGAGGATACGTTGACCAAACATATGTCAAATTGCATTGAATCTGTGTGATCTTTGGTTTTCAATCTCCCAAAAACGGGTGTGGCCTTGACTTTTGCAAAGCACCTGTATGTGCCAGTTTGACCTATTGGCAAACGCCGCTAGTTGATGGTGGGAATGTCTGAAAAACGAGGAAAGTAAGTCAGTGCCAGCAGTTTGCATTTCCACAAATTCATGGGAACTGCGTGTTTTACAGTGGATCTTTATGTTGCAAAATCATGGAAATGGAGTGCAATATTTTGAAAAATTTTGGAAAAGTTTTTGAATATTCATTAGTAATAATGTGTGGGAACCCTGTGCATTGGAAAATTGCAATTTTTAATTTTGACAATTTGGAAGCTGAATGATTTTTAATTAATGGTATTTGTTTTTAGAGTTAAGAACTGAGACGCAGCTCTTAAGTTTTTGGAACACACTTGCCTTATAGAGTCCCAACTTCTACCTTCTTATCGTTTTTTTCAGGGCATCAATTTGGCATTTTCTCAATTAACCGATGAATTATATTTCTTGTCTTTTTATTGTTGTTTTTTTAAGGTCAGGATGGTTGCCAGATAACACAGAGAAACTCTGAGACTAAGAAAGAATCAGAGGCAAACCTCCTTGGCATTGTATGGAGAGCCTGTTAGAGTTATAAAAAGGAGATGTGAGCGAGGCCACAGTGACAGAGAAATGAAAGAAGAACAAACTCGACTGGTGCTGTATGCTTCAGCAGCCGAACTGAGCGCACCCTTCGCCTTTCAAGCTCACTATGTCACATCACAGCCGTGCTTACTTACTATAGCCAGTGTTTGATCGAGCAACTTTGGCGTCTGGAGTCACTTTGCAGTCGAGTAAAATAAAACAGGGTGGTATATACTTATAGTTTTACATAAAGTTAGTTCAAGTGGTATTTATGAGAAAGGATCTGAAAAGGGAATCTTTGAGGAATGTGATGATCTTCAGCACTCTGAAGGTCACATTTTGAGTGGGTAAACAGGCTTGTATACCCATAATGATCTCATACTACTTGTATTGTAAGTTCACGTCCCATTTCGTTCACTCATGCCGCATTACAATGTAAAGAAAATATTCTGACAATAATAAGGTGCAATTACTCAAATTCTAACTGCTGTTCTGTGGGTTTAAAATCTGAACACAGACGGGGGGTTTTGTCATAAATTGAGAGCTGAGATGTTTCAAATTTGAAATGCAAAACCTCAGTGGATTTGTTTTTTTGTGGGTTTTTTTTTGGGGAAGTTTCAGCTCCACTTCCCACCGAGTTCTGAGCAGGTTCCTTGTTGTTGAATTGTTGTCAAACATTATACACTGTGCAATCTGTCACTCTGTAAATGAGACAGTTATATCTGCTATGTTACAGTACATTTCAGTGGAGACATTTCATAACAGTGTGTTTGAACTGGTTGCCAATTAATCTCAAAGTAAGTAAGAGACAGCCATACTGTAACTTCTGTTGCCTCACATGTGGTAGTTTATTGTATCACTGCAGTACAGTTTGGGTTAAAGTATTGAAGTGTGTTTTCAACTCCGCTGGGTGCATGCATGCTCTAAGATCCAGACGTTTTAACTCTGCAGAACAAAAAAAGACAAGTTTGTTTCAGTTTCATCATTTAAATAAAAATATATAATATAATGTCTCTAGGTTACAATACAAACCTACAATTTAAAGATATTTTATTACACTTATGTTATGTTTTAAACACCTCCCTGTGTTTCCCAAAAGGAAAATCTCCTTTCCTTACTGGACTTTAAAATGTTAATGATTTTCACCCTAAAAATAAAATCCCCAACTTTTTGGAGTTTCACCCCTCCCCAGCAGACTTTTGTATATAAGTATATACTTATAAGTGTGCTGGAGTATGCCCTCTATTTGGCCATTGTATGCCTCAGCACATCTGTCCTCTGGGGGGTTTCTCGCAGCGGCATAATTCTCAACAGTCGGCTGTGATCACAACTTTGGCGCCTAATTAGTCGCGGATTCTTGTAGCGTGCATGTAGCCATAGTGAGAAAACTCATCATCAGTCATAACTTTTGTTTTTGCACAACCCATTTTCAATAAAAAAAATCATTCTGGAACAATTCTCTGTGGAAGAAGTGGTAATTAATTAAGCCGGGCTGTGTAATCAGTCTATAAATACCAGATTCCCACACTTCCTTCTCTCCTCAGCATATTTTACAGCACAGCGCCGTGTAGTGCACCTGCTCTGGGATATTTAGCCTCCTCAACAGAAGTGCTACAGGACATGTTTCAAGTTTTGCTAACTCAAGGATAACTACGCTCCCTCTGTCACGACAACCTCCCTTTAAGTTTTAACACTTCCAAACACCTGGAAGCTGTACATCGCATAATACTTGTGCCCACTGTGCAGCTGGCAATAATGGCATTATTTGTGTCTGCAAACCACAAATACATTTGTGTATTCATCTGTATCATTTCAACATTTGTAGTTTATGAGTGGCAAGACAACTAGACACCTGGGCCTGCCAGGGTGCAGACCACCGTTTGAGACCAACAAACACCTAAACCAGTTGTGTTTTAGTGACCTGTTGCTGCTTTTCCAGTGACTTTTTAGGCAACAATGTGGGTGTTTTTTAATGAGCCATTGCTGTGTTTCCAGCCTATTTTATGCATCAAACATGGTTGTTTCTTAGAGATTTGAAGTTTGAACTTTTCAGGGGCTTTTAGGCATAACACGGGGACGTTTTCCGGTAATCCATCGTCATTTTTCCTGCTGCTTTTTAAGCAATAAATGTTGGTGTTTTCAGTGACCCACACTTTTTTCCAATGGCCTCTTAGGCAACAAATGTGGGTGTTTTCTGGAAATCTATTGCTGTTTTTCCAGCTGCTTTTTAGGCAAATAACAGTGGTGTTTGTAGCGACCCTCTTTTTTTTCCTTTTAGGTTACATACGTGGGTGTTGTCTGGTGATTTGTTGCTGTTTATCCAATGGATTTATAGGCAACAAATGATGGTATTTTTAGCTACCCACTGTTTTTTTTCCCAGCAGCTTTTTGGGAAGCAAATGTGGGTATTTTTTTGCCATCACCATTTTTTCAGCAGCATTTTAGGCATCACACTTGGGTGTTTTTTGCAACATGCAGCTGTTTTAGGCACCAAACATCGGTGTTTTTAGGTGAACCATTGCTGTTTTGCCAACTGTAATGCATTGTTTTTCCAGTGGCTTTTCAACATCAAACAAGGGTGTTTTTCAGTGAGCTGTTGCCTTTTTTAAGCAGCTTTTTAGCAATTTGTCTGTGTATTTCCAGCGACTTTTCAGAAAGAGGACCCATGACTGTTTTCACACCGGGGATATTGTCACAAAAGTGGTTGCTTGTTATGATATATTGCTGTGTTTCAGGTATTTTAAGAAAGATCTTTCTCCAACCATAACCAAATGTTTATTGTGGCTTAACGTAACGCTAACAGTGTTGGGTAAATAACCATAAAATTCCAGCATATCCGCTACATAATAATATTCATATGTAACGTAGCCATGGTTTGCAGAAATGATCAATGCCAGCAGTTTTTTTTCTGGCTGTTCCATTCGTGGAGCACAGCTGAAGGCCCCATTTACAACTGCGATTACATGTGACCTTTTTTCTGGCGACCTTATCTGGATAATGACATCTGCATTTACTTATGCAGAATAAGCGCTCATGTTATCTCAATTGTGACCGCACTGCGATGACATCTTTATATGCAAGTTAGTTACCCGAGGCTGGTGGACTTGTTGGTATTTGTTGCTTTGAGCAGGTGGAGTTCGATGGCTTTTGAACTTGCTTTGCAGACTTTGGTCATGTTTACGGATTGCATTTTTGTGATATCCGACAACAAAGCAGTAAGAAGTCATTTCCACCTTGCATTAACATGTGTTTCTCTCATTCAGATAACACATCCATGCATATCACATTTTATGCCTTGTAGATGCAAAAATGGGGTCAGAAAGTTTTGCGCCTTCATTCAAAAACATCCATTTCTTCAAACAAGTAAAACATATTCTGTAATCTGGAGAAATGTGCTGTCAGACCAGATATCTGTGCGTGGAGTAAGCAAAAATGACTTCATAAGATGGAAACGAGGCCACGATGAAACATATCTGAGCTTAAAATTTGTAAAGACTTGATAGAAGCAGGAACAACACATAGCTCCCCGGTTCTTTCTATTCACTGAATTTATCAGGAAAGACTTTAAAAAGACTTTCTGAGAGATCATTTTCTTTATGTCGAGGAACTTCAGAAGAAAAATTTAAATGCAGCCTTGAAACAAATCCAATGGACTAATTCAAATTGTGCTCGACAAGATTATTTATCTTCAATGGGAATACATAAGATGTAATCATCCTTAAATAAGACTTTCCCTTTTGGTAGCGAGGGGGAACAGACTGTCGCAGCAGCCTGTCCGGTGAGTTGAAAATGGGGTCATGCTAGTTACAAGCGTCCCTCTCTGATCTTTGGCCCGCTGCCCCGCCTCACATGGCGTGTGCTTTGGGAGGCTGCAGTCCTGAACGCAGCCCCTGTGAAGTCTTGTCCTTGCTGCTGTGAGTGTGGCGCCCATGCTAAGCAGAGGACGCTGTAACAGGTCACTTGGCTCTGTCAGGGGGAAAGAGAGTGGAACAGAGGGAGGGGAGGACGGAGGACGGAGGACGGAGGATGAGGGTGGTAGCTCTGCGCTCCGTCTGGGGAATACCAAACAGGCTGGGAGAGAATGGAGAGAAAGGGAGACTTTTTCTTCTCGGATCAGAGAAATCGAGAGTTAAAAAAGACTAGCGGCGGAACAGAAACTGAAACCACAGCCCCTGCTGAGGGGATGAGAAGACGTCACCGTTTTTTATTATTTTTTTTTGTAAACCACCTGAGACTAAGATCGTTTGAAACACTGTCAATTATTCACCATGGAGTAGAGTTAGAGATGGGCAGATTTGTTACTTGTGGGGCCCAATTGGGTAAAGATGACAGAGAGCGTATGTGAAAGGAATAAGAGACTGGCAAGATGGGATTTACAGCTTCAACAATGAAAGCTGGAGGTGGAAGCCTCGGAGGAGTATTTCTGAGCCACCCCTCCGTGTGGCGATTGGCCGCTTCCACCCAACGACAACTGACAGTCCTTTTCAACCCGGCCAATTAGTAAAAAAATGGCTGTCCTGTTTAGCTTTCCTCAGCGCAGCCTATCGGCGACAGATCTTTTTAATTGTAAAGAAGTGTTCAGCAGCACTCCGGGGACCCGTGTGCAAGGGTGGAATTGTATATATCCTTCTTTTTCATATTCCCTCTCTCTTTACTCCGGCTTTAGCACCCGGTACAAGCTGTTCTCTCCATGTTTAATTCAGCAGAAGGCATGAAAGTGTTCCGCATTATCTCTCCGCTTCACTCTGAAGGAGGAGGAAGACGGCGAGATAGAAAGAGAGGGGGATAGAGGGGAACGGAGTGAAGAGGGAGAAGGAACAGAGAGGAGGAAGAAGAGGCCTATTAGTTATTGAGCTGGGCTTTTGTTGTTAATCCAGTTAAAGCCGAGACTCTGCCAGGCCAGCTGAGACTCCAGCAGATGTGGATGAAGTTTCCTCCTCCCAACACTGGTTAGAAGAGGTCTCATTGTGCTCT
Source organism: Plectropomus leopardus (assembly GCF_008729295.1). Lineage (NCBI taxonomy): Eukaryota > Metazoa > Chordata > Actinopteri > Perciformes > Serranidae > Plectropomus > Plectropomus leopardus. The sequence goes on along the minus strand of NC_056480.1, from coordinate 4,181,405 downwards.
GTAACCAATTTCTTAAGGCACTGCTGTCCTGCTTTCCTGCCTCTCAGGGTACCTTCTTCTTCTTCTCCCACTGTGCTGCTCCTGCAGTGTTCTGGGCTATACTTAGGGATGCAATTCGTCATGGATTTTTTTGTTTCAGTTTCAGGTTATTTCAGGTTTTGGGTATGCATGTTCAAATGAATGGTCGTTCATTTCAAATTGGTGTCTGCTATTATTTAACTCCTTTCCTCACCATTGCTGCAATTTGTACCGTTTTAGCTGTAGCCCATTATAGCAGCAGTTCGTAGCCTCCTGAAATGAATCTGAAGCAGGATGTTATTTAACTGAAAGAAAGTGGAAAAAAAGAACATTGAACCATTTCCGCTGGTTGATTGACGGAGCTCAAAAGAAAACGGTACTTGTTGTTTGTTGGTATGGTACCAACGCACATCAGTAGGGCAGTAAAGTGCATCCTTTACCAGTTTGAGAACTTTTTTTGGCCTTTTTTTACACCTACTTTCCATTTTAAACAGAAAAAAACATTCCTACACCAATCCAAGTTTCTCTCTTTTACCGACCAAAAAAGAAAAATGCAACAAAACGACCAATTGTGTATCAGTTAGCGAGAACATGGTACTTTGAATTTGTGGGGAAAAAAACATGCCTCCATGAAAAATGGAAAACATATTAATTAAATGAGCTTTGACTGTCATTTAATTTGTCATTTGTCAAATGTCACACACCCCCCCCCAAAAAAAAAAAAAAATGCACAGAAAAGCATACTCTTCTACTGCAGAACCGTGTACACAGTTCTGCTCTACTGACAATGGGAAAGCAGTCTAGCGCCTCACAGGTAGCCTACTCAGGGCCCCCTGTGCCCCCTGGATAATGCAGTTTATTAAGGGCAGTTATGGATAATGCAGTTTATTAAGGGCAGTTATGAATTGCCCAAAGTACCTGATATTGAGACAGAAGAAAAGAGCACTGGAAGCTTGCGTGAAGTGCCAGTATCAGAGAAAAAGTCCTGGTACACCAAATAATAGCATGTAGAAGAAGAACAGGTTCAGCTGGTCTCTTTAAAATTATTATTATATATTAATTTATATATATACTATTATATTTTAACCCAAGTACTTTCAGCTTTCAAGTCAAAAAACCCTGATTGTTTTTCTTCGTCCTTGTCACAACCTTCTTCCACATTCAGTCACCTTTGATCACTCAGCTCTTCAGTGTGAGTGGTGCTCAGCTGTCCTCCCTCTCATCAGGGTAGAGTTGTCTTCTGTTCGGTCATTTCAAACAAAAGAAATGAAATTTCCACTCATTTAACAATCCTGGAGCATTTCTTTTACTGACTGGATCTGAAGAGTCTTTTATATCTGTTGTCTCTGGCCCATGAAACCAGGAATCCCAGATAGCAGAGCCCTCAGAATTAATGTGGCACCACATCAGCAGGCATAATACTGTCAGCCCTTTGACACCTAAGAAAGCTGCTTTGATTTTTCTCAAAAACATAGGGGCCCGGGCAATAACCTACTAAATGTTACAAGAAAATTACCTGAAAATAAGCCCCAAATAAGCCAAAGATCAAAACAAGAAAATGACCTATAAAAAATGCTATAATAATGTTATAATATAATATATATATATATTATATTATATTTTATTTTATTTTATTTTTTATTTTTTATTTTATTTAACCTGATTATAACATTATTATTATTATTATTATTATTATTATTATTATATAATATAATGTTTTCTGGTCATTTTTCACGTTTTAGATTATTTTCTAAAAATCTTCCCCTCTTTTTTTAAAACAAAAAAAAGGTAAAATTTCTTGTAATTTGTGGGACATTTCTTTCCAAGTTGGTCACTGCCTTTTCTCCCCGTGTTTTCAAACAACACCAAACCAGTCTGCTCAGTTTTCAAAGGGTCATATACTGTAGCTTGTGAAGGGGATCTGAATGCAGAACAAGAAAACTGATGTCGATCCAGGTTTCAAAGGGTTAACGTTGATGTTCAGACAAAGGGGCTTGTGTCGGCCTGTTTTATTCATTTCACCAATGAACCAATTTTTTCTGTCGTTCATCTATTCGTTGAGAGACACTCGGGCTTTTATTTCCTTCTGACCCCAGCTCTCTTTATTCTTCTCTGAATCAAAAGTCTATTTGATGTTCGGACGCAGGAAACAGTTGTGATTTTTTGTGTCGGCAACAGAAGAAACAGCATCACCCCCGTCCTGGCATCGTTTTACTGGTTTTAGAAGCATTGTATCTTTCGACCTCTTGTGAAACTTAGAGTCACTTTAGATCTTTGATAATAAATGTGAAATAAACAGCGCAGGACGAGACCTCGAAGAGCTCAGAGCGCTGCTTTGTTTTTGAAAGCTACAACAGGAAATTCTGCACGCTGGCAACAGCACAAGGCAGAGCGAGCTAACTTTGAATGAATCCAACCGCAGCGTCCACTCCATCATGAATTATGATGTGATCAAACTGAACGCAGCACATATCATGCTGTGATGCTAAAGATGTAACATAAATGAGTACAAAAGCTTTGAATTGCATCTTGTGATCTACAGTGTGTGTACGTTCTGTCGGTTTTTACTCTTGTTTGATCATCCTGGTGTGGCGGACACCGTAACGCTGAGCTGAGACTGAAGCCAAGCAGCAGACAGCAGCAGGCCACTGTTCGAGGCCAACAAACAACAATAAGCCTTATTGCCTTGTTTATTGCTAGAATTTGGTATTTTAATGAAGCATCAGAATATTTATTAGGGCATTTCTAGCAGGTTGATGGAACAAAAACAGGCATTTTTTGACAACACATCAGAACATTTCTAGCTGTGTTTGTTGCTTTTTTGATGGTACATTAGGCCATTTCCAGCTGTATTTCTTGTGACAAAAACAAATATTTTTTAATGACACATCAGATAATTACCACACGTTTTCTTGCAACAGACACAGGCATTTTTTAATGATGCATCTGGATTTCCAGCCACGTGTTTTTTTTTAAGGACACATCAGAATATTCCTAGCTGCTTTATTGCAACAAAAACTGCCATTTTTAAGCAAAACATCAGGACATTTCCAACCGTGTTTTCTGCAACAAAAATAATATTTTTTAACAACATATCAGGACAATTCTAGCCCATGTTTGATGCTCCAAAAACTGATATTTCTTTAATGACACATCAGGAAATGTCCAGATGTTTGTTGTTGATGTTGATGTTTGATGACACAGTATTACCAGCTGTGTTTGTTGCAACAGAAACTGCTGTGACAGAAAATCTAGTCATGTTTGTTACAACAACAGACATTTTTAATGGCAAACCAGGACATTTCCAGCTATACTTGCTGCAACAAAAACAAGTGTTTTTTGATGACACATCAGTGCATTTCCAACTGTGTTTATTGTGACAGAACAGGGTACTTTCTTTAATAACAAATCAAGACATTTCAAGCTGTGTTTCTTGCAACAAAACCGGGTATTTTCTAGGAAAGAATACGCTTTTCTAACGCCTTTGTCCTTAAACCAAACCATGTATTTGAAACGTAAAGAAACATTATATTTCAACACATTTGCCACATATGAAAAATACAAATTAATATATCTCTGGTTTGCAGAAACGTTGCTAGTGCTATGCTAGTAGTAGTTTATTTAGCCTTGAGCAGTCAGCATACAGATGAGATAAGGAACAGGCTACAGAGGTCTGTTAATCTCACTCCTTTCTAACTCCCGTCCCCAGATTCTTTTTATTTTACAAACTTATCGTCTTCAGACCCAACCATCACTGATTAAGTGACATCACTTCAGGCCATTTATCAGACTCCACACAGCTCCCTCTGGAGCCACAAAAGGCTTTATACAACTTCTTTCACATAGAGCTTAGTACTCCCCAAGGTCTGTAAACAGAGGTTGATGTGTAAAATGTATAAAATTCGCCTTTAAGATTCTTCCTATCTCCTCTAACCTTTAACTTTATCACAGTTAGTGTCACACCGTCAGAGTTATGGTTTGATTTTATTTGTTTTCTGCCCTCTTCTGTTGTTTAACCTTGCTTCGATGGCTTTTGTTTGCCTCAGTAGCACAGCTGTTTTGAAGTCTGTTGGATCGAGTTCAGGTCCAGTGCCAAGTACGGCTGCGACTCAAGATGATTTAATTATTGATTAATCTGTTAAATATTCTTTTCATTAATCACTTTGTGTTTTAGTCTATAAAAAGCCCAAAGATAGTGACCTTGGAGTCTCAAAAGTTCTAAATGGCCAACTTGATGCCCTCATTTTCCTGAACAACACTCAAAAACTAAAAGATCTTCAGTTTAAAGTGATATATTATATTGATGATCAGTAAATCCCCACATTTAAGACGTCAGAACCAGTAAATATTTGGCATGCTTGCTTGGACAATCCTCAAATTTTTGACGGAAACAAATCTTTGCACTGACTGTGAATCCAACTGCTCTCTGTTGTAGCTTTACTTCCCAAAAATAATCTATTATGCAGCATTTTTACTTGACTATTCTATAATTTAACACTTAATACTCACTTGCAATGCAGACCTACCGTGATCCCAGCAAGAAGAAATAACATTTAGTGAAGGGCGCATTTGGTTTTGAAAAGTGGTGGGGACATTTTTTTTTTTTCTGTTTATATTATTTCTCATTAAAACATTATTAAAAAGAAAGAAAGAAAACCTGCAACAGTGTAGCCTCATTATTTAAATACTAGTAGCCTAGGGGATATTATTTTTGTTTTAGCACAAAATTAAAACAATAGTGACTTTACAGGTACAAAGCAAACAAACAAATCAAAATAACACACTCAAGGAAAGAAAAGGGAAATAAGCTGTATATATATGTGTGTGTGTGTGTGTGTGTGTGTGTGTGTGTGTGTGTGTGTGTGTGTGTGTGTAGAAAACAAAAACACACAGCAAACTAACTACTGTGAACATTCTGCAGTGCAGTTACTGTCATTTAAATGAACATAATTACTGTTTGTTGTATGGGAACGCTGTTAGACATAAAATATTGAAGAGAGGGAAAAATAAAATAAATGTAATAATTTCAATACAATTAATTTTAAGAATATATAGTATATATAATAATAATAATAATATAAGGAATTTGATTAAATAAATAAATATTTTTTATAATATAATATAAAAAATATTTTGCTATTGTAGTGTTCATAGTTGAGGTATATGGGTCTTCAACATGTGCGATTTTAGTCTATATGACAGGGGGACAAATATGAAGCCGGTGGCCTAGGGGTCGTCCCCCAGGAAATTTGATCTTAAAACACTTACCTTCCTGCACTCAGGTATTTTTTGTGCACCGTGGTGGAAATGTCTTTAGTGTTTTTATGTAAAGAAAAACACAAACTTCAGGCGGCAGTCGACGGTGAGACTCTCAGGCTCTCTCTTCTATGGATCAACTTTTCTCGTTTAATGTTTTCCCAGCTGAGTCAGCACACGTGGGGACATGTGTCCTACATACAACCTCTTTAAATGTGCATGTGGCACCTACACTATTCACGTCAATGACGCATTAATTCATTTTGAATGATTTATAAACCCTTTTATAGCTTAAATGTGTTGCCAAGTTCATGGTGAGAGAATGGAAGTTACTGATCAGTGCACGTTATGGGGTCATTTTGAAATCTGTAGGGTTTTTTTTTAATCAGACCTACTTTTTAGGGCAACTCACATTTGTGTCTTGTAAATTTACACAGAATTGTATGGGAGCAATAGCCAGCTTGACAAGAATGTCACACAAACTGTAAGAAATTAGTGTATAAGAAAATTACCTAAAAATTATTTTTCAATAAGAGGGAAGGATTATAAGAAAATTTTCCACAAAAGATAGTGGAAAATGTCTAGAAAACTTTATCTATATTAATAAATAAAATTGATATTATAATAGATAATTATTTTATGTTATGTTACAAAAAATATAATGTACAATAAAAATATGACATATTATATGTCTTTTTAATTTCCAGCTCTTTTTAAGGTTATTTTCTTGTTCATTTTTGTTTTGCAGTTCTTTTTTGCTTTTTTTTAATGAATTTCCCTTTTTTTCCCATTCTTTTTTGGGGCATGCCTTGTTAAGCAGCTCGTAGTCAACTCCCCATATTTCTGCAAGAAGCCAAACCAATTTGTTCAGGTTTCAAAGGGTTAGTGCATTGAGCAATCTCAGTTTTGGCTGTTTGCTTCTTATTTCTTGACGTAGTGTAGCAAAAAAGATCAGGCTGCCGTGTTTAGGGCCAGCTGGTTTAAAATGCAAAAGAAAAAGTGAAATCAAAGGAAACACTCCTGTAGAGCCCTCTGAGAGAAACTTGGGATTTTTTAGCTGTAGAAACAAAATTGACTTGACTTGACTACCTTTGTATGGCCTTGAAAGTCCATGAAAGCGTCTGGATTTGAAAAATAGTCAACAAAACCTCTCAGATTTCTTTGACACATAAATGGCCTTCACAATACAACTCTGTAAATAAATGTATCCACCCAGTGCCTCAGCTTTGTTCCCTTCTCTGTCCAAGGATCAACACCAAAACCTGAAAACACCTACTGGTATAGATTTGTTTTCATGCAGCAGAGATTTAAAAAGGATTTCACCTGTGTTTGTTTACACCGGAGCTTCTATTGTGTCTAATTCAGAGAGAAAAATATCACATCTGAGCACACTGCATGAAAAATTTGTGTCCTTAAGAGTCGGTAGTTTTTAAATCTGGAGTCAAGTGTCAGAACCTTGACATTTTTACTTGGTATTGACAGCGGCGACATATTATTGTTCACACTTTGAATCTATCAGACCACCACAGAGGAAATATTATCTTCTCCATGTGAGACCTTCTGATTTTTTTCCGCATCCGTCAGGCATTGAGTCTTCTTTTTTTGCAATTAAATCTTGTTTTTTCTTAAAATAAGGGGAAAATTCACTAAATGACGAATGATTCTTTGTCGAAGCGACACACAATAATTTCAGCAGATTTCTCGGCTTTGTGGCAAAACAAGATGGATGATTTGCTCAGTTTAGACTCCCTGTGACTCATTTCAGGCAAATTTAAAAATTCTTTAAACAAGTGAAGCTGCGTGGAAACAATCTCCCCCGACGGGCAGAGTTACTTTTCTGTCTTCTTCCAATCAGAATCAGGCTTTATGAGCAAATACAAGATTACAACACTTATAAAGACAGATGTTTTTTTTTATAGTGCAAAGCCCTGCTGTGTTGGACAGCAGCCCAGCTTCCATCTCCTTTTGAGAGCAAAAACTACAGGATGAGAAGAAGAATAAAAAGCTCACCCTTTAACAGCTCCGACGTCAAATCTGTCAAAGAATCTATTCGCCTTTTTACAGAACAGAAGACACAATAAATTGTTATGTTATTTATATTGATCAGGAGGTAAAATCAAGGATTAATTCCCAAATTGCCAGCCCACACAGCATCGGAGACAAAATAGGCGAACCAGAAGCCCAGGGCTTTGAAAAATCTTGTCGATAAATGGTGAGTCAGATCATTACAGTGTTCAGGCTCTGTTTTATTTTAAAATATATTTTGTGTGGGGAAAAAACACACGTGAAATTTGCCCTTCAGTGCCTCTAAAGTACCGCGTATTCAGCCTGTGTGAGTGGTATCATTTTGCCTGGCAAACACTTAAATTACCTGCTATTTCTTAAGAGAAAAAAAAACATTTCCGTGGAAATCGTGTCAAATGATAGATGTCTCATTTTAGGCTGAAACTGCTAAAGTGCTACCTGACATTCTTTCTCTGTAACTCCAGATAAGCTGTGATCCAAATCATTGTGTAGGAGTCAGAGTTTGTCACTTTTTCTTTTTTTTTGGCTCTTGGTTTCTGTTTCCTTATCGAACTGTACATATCGCAGAGAGAAAACCTCCATCAACATGTCAGGTCAGCGCAGATGACTGGAAAGATATTTGGTTGCCGTGGTATTTTCCTCCCGGGAGAAAAAATGAGACGGATGGAGGTTATGTTTGGCTGTTAAATGAGCAGATCACTGTTTGTCCAGGGAGAGAAGATCTATATTTGTGTGTGTGTGTGTGTGTGTGTGTGTGTGTGTGTGTGTGTGTGTGCGTGTGCGTGTGTGTGTGTGTGTGTGTGGGTGAGATAGAGTTTTTGGAGCCACTGACAAAAGTCCATAACCTGCAAGTCTTTCAGGGCGGTTGGGCTTTTAATGCAAATGTCAACTCACTTACTAAAGTGACTCTGGAGCTCAGAGGAAATTTAGGCGGTAGTCTATGTGCTTGGCAACAAACTGGGCAGGTCTATCTTTGACCAAAACTGAATAAGAACTCATACTCACACAAAGTTGGGGTGACCTCTGTCTAACCAGGTCGAGTGTGTGCCACGTGAAGACTTAAGTCCTGTGCTGCGCCCCGCGTTCGATTCCAATCTGCTGCCCTTTGCTGCCAGATTTAATACATTCAAAAAACTGAACTATAAAAAACCCTAGAATTACCACCGTGCAGCTGTATGCCTCTGCACACCAGCCACGTTTCTCTCTTTACATCCATGTCTGTGAAAACATGAATACTTCACACATATCTCCCCCCAGCAGCACAGAGGATCCATGCGCTGAGCAGTTTGAAGATTAAAGTTACCAATTCAGTTTCTGACCAAATGTCTCTCCTTCTGTTTCTTAGATATCATGTTGAGTATTGACAAGAAACGTGTTTTTTAGCAGATGTCGCACAGCAGTTGACCTTTGACCTTTTGCATATAAAATGTAATCACCTTTATCCTTTTAGACATGTGTGTGATATTTTGTCATAATAAGTGTATAAATTCTGGCCAAAAACATGTTTCGTGAGGTCCCCAGGACCTTGACTTGATCTTCGATCACCAGATTCTTATTAATCTATTCTTCCAAGTCCAAATGGACATTTGTGCCAAATTTGATGACACTCCCTCAAGGCCTTCTTGAGATATTGCGATCACGAGAATTGGACATGCAGTCAGACAACCAGGAAATATAATGTGTCCAGCCTCAGCTATCACTGGTGCAAAGGCATCAAAAAAAAGTTGCAAGCTGTTTCCGGTCTTAATGCCAAACTAAATTAACAAAATGCTAATGGGAGCTTCATATTGTGCAGAGAGCGGTTTAACGTAGACTCACTGTGTTTTAGTCACTTTCTGCTCTATATTGGCTTTGCTGCCTAAAGACACACAAACACACAAACATAATTGCTCTCTCTGGAAGGGCCTTATGAGTCCAAACTAGTTTGGATTGTGCCTTTTGGATAATTTGAGAGAAATCAGAGAGCAGGCATTTTTAATGCTCTTTTTTTTTAAGAGAATTTATTTAAACAATTAACATCAAAATCTCCAGAACACTGTGATATCTGAGAGAATGAACAAGTCAACAAAACAAGCCCAAACTAGATCTTTACTTTTGATTTGTGACGATGAAAATCAACAAAATGACTACATCAACTGTTAAAAAAAATGTAGATAGACTTGGAATTTGACAAAGCGACAGCGTGATTGCCATTGACAAGTTGACAACCCCTGCTTTAGATTGTCCTTGCTGTGTATAACAGTCTTTATTTGTGCGTCCATGTGTGTGTGTGTGTGTGTGTGCTGCGTTAATATTGTAAAAGTCAGAGGAACGATTTCGCTGCCAAGTTTATGAGGAGAGGTGAAACTCACTGCACTGTTCTCTGCGGCAGGATTAGAAACGCTCATTTTAGATTGCCTTATGGTTTGGCTTATGTGTGTTTGAGTGAATGTTACTGTGTGTGTCACTGTGTGTGTCACTGTGTGTGTTGCTGTGGGTGTTTATGTGTGCAGAGGAGCAAGCAAAGTGTGTGTTTTTTATGAGGGTGCAAACTTGTGTGGTTTTTTTATACTGCAGGGAGCAAGTCTGACAGCTGAGGAGATTTGAGGTGTGTGTTTGCATATGTGTGTGTGTGTGTTTGTGTGTTGTATAAGAGCACAAAGGAACACATTTGAAAGCAGAGTAGGTTTTATTGTGAATTTTGTGTGAATTGTGACTGCAGATTTATTTCCATATCATGTATTTGCACCTCTCAGGGCATTCACGTTGACATTATGCAGCAGCGATTAGCATAATTTCATGCACACATATGTATCATGTTTGCATCTTTTCATCACTCCTCCAGATTTTATGCGCTGGGACCCTGTGACAAAAGAGAGGAGTCAGACGCAGAAGAAGGGAGAAGGAGAAGCTGCAAATTCACATAAATTCACACACTTAGACTCAGAAATATTACTGTCACTGCAGGAGACAGATTAGCGCTCATCTCCACTTTTTCTCGCTGACTCAGATTTCTTAACGCCGCTCTTATCTGTCAAAGTTGATCTTCCTGGAGATGCAGTAAAAGATCAGAACAGCGTCGTTATCTTTTCAGTTTTTGAATTTTAGCCTTTTTTCTGCCTGTGGTTAAAAAGAAGATGACTTGTAATCTCTCCTCCTTTTAAGGCGTATTATCTGAGTCATTTGAAGGCTCTATGGAACAAGATGATCTGAACTTATCTGCAGGACTTATTGATCAATACCAATGATGCTGCAGCTTCTTCTCATTTCACAGCTCAGTCGCTGTCACAAAATCATTACTTGTTTTAAACAAACCTCATGCACCTGTTGAACTGCTCAGCAATGGAGGATCATGTTTTAATTAGGTGTCCAGTGTCAGTTTTTATGAGTTATTATTCTAGGTGTCCTGGTGCACTGTTGATGTGTTTTCCTGAGAAAAATATTGCACCAAAATTTGTACATATTCTGCATAATCATGAGCTGGTAACTTGTCCATAACCCACATATATGGGAAGGCTGCAATCATGTGATCCATCATGACGTGTCCCTAGAGGTGAAACCAAACTTTTCCCCGGGAATTTCCCCAGGAAAACAGTGCTCTTAACTCTGTAAGTCATTTTAAAGGGATAGTTCACCCAAAAATGAAAATTCACATGTTAATGGAAAGTCAGGGGACGTTTTATAGTCCACAAAACACTGCCAGAGTTTCACAGGGAAAATGCGTTGTAATCACCTCCCAAACAATTGAAGCGAATGGTGACCAGGATTCAAATGTTTAAAAAAATACATAATGTAATAATAATAGAATAATACAAAATGTCTCCAAACTGCTCGTCCGAAGTAATCCAAGTGTCCTGTAGCCCCGACGGGCCGAGTTGTTTTTAAAAACATCACTGGTGTCATGTTTTTAGCCTTGTTGGCCGACATTGTTTCACACGGACCAGCTTTACATCATCTACCTGTGGGAGCCTTTTTTGGGTCTGATCTGGTGTGAGGCATTCTGGCAGTTGTAGGTTTTCTACCTCTTGAGCAAAAGCATCAGTTTTCTCTGTTTTCTTTGGTCATGTAGCAACAATTTCAAAAGTATTTGCATCTGTCTACTGCAGAGTTGGACTGGTTTTATGTAAGGGCCTTTTTTATATCGGTGAAATATTCCTATAAATGTAAATTTATAACTAGTTGTGAATGTGAGTGCCAGGCTGAAGTGAGGGCCATTAAAAATTGCGAGGGAGGCATTTTGTTTATTAAATAAAATTAATTGATTTAAGGATGCAATAGCCACAGTGAGGGTAAATTACAACAACAAAAGGTTCTTATATGCATTAATCAGACTTGCATAAGGACATAGCACTAGTAAAGCGCTAAATATTTATTTTAATTCATGAACATTTCTTCCTCAAAATCAGCAGGGGGAAGCACGAATAAACAGCTTTTTGTGGAGTATGCAGCTCTCTCTCTCTAACTAGAGTTCAGATAGGATGCAGTGTGCAGTACTGTTTTTGACTTTTTATTTTTCCAGTAAAATAAAAAAACATTTCTAAATACACTAAACAAAATTATAGTGATTGTTTTTTATACTTTTCAATGCAGCTGTAAAGATAAATAAAGTCCACTTTAAATTCGAAATAAATTAAACTTTAAATCCAGAGAACATACTAAGAAAGTAAATGTTAGCTGCAGATAATGGACACAGAATAAGGCCTGTGGTGTCTTCAAACAAACTGCGTTGCTTGTAGTGCTTGTGGTACACGCTAGCTAGATGTATCATTTATTATAAACCACTCTGGGTAAGAGCATCGGTAAAATGCAGCTGCCAACTGAACAAACATCACACCTTGAGAGAGAATATATACAGAAACATACAGAGAAGGTGCAGTAGATTGAATTAGGAGGAAGTGGAAGCTGGGAGTTTTACAGTTTGACTGAAAGAACTTGAGTCTGATTTGTTCTGTGGCTCCAAGAAAGCGGCTCAAGTTTATCTCAGTCAGGAGGAAAGATGTGGTATTTGTGATATTCTGGGTTTTATTGCCTGTATGAGACTGGGAGATTTTACGGAAGATGCTGTTTTTACTGAAGATATATATATATATATATATGTATATTATTAACCACCCAGTCAAGTTTGAACTCTGAGATGCTGGGGGCGTGTCCACTAAAGACGCTGAAATTACAGTACAGTTAATATTTGACCTCCTATTATACATGACCTTGCAGCATTATGTAATATATTAGTGTCTTTCCATGTGTATCTTGTGCAAGTCTTCTTAGCTGTTATCAATGCATAAACAACTCTTTTAAATGCCACATTCTTCACAAACAGAAGCATAATATCCATCTCTGAAGTAGCCCACTGTTTAGTCATTTTAGCCTGAATTGGCTATCACCGGCCCACCAGCAGTTAAAGCTTCACTGCTTTGGGTGTGTGCTTTGTTCTAATGTGAGCTGCTTTTACCTGCTGAACGAGTCTGTCAATGAGCAGCAGCTGTCTCATTCTTAAAGCTGTTTTGTTTATGCTACCGTACTTTACTATACAGCTGCTAACAAGACTCTGTAGCTGCGCAGTGGCTCACTCTTTAGCTCGCAGACTCGTGTGCTTTGTGCCACTAGATTAGCTGCATATGAGAGCATGGTGCTTTGCAGCAGCTCATTCTTCGGCTTGGGGGACGTACGTGCTTTGTGCCACTAAGACAGCTGTTAACAAGAGTCTGTTGCTTCCCAGCAGGTAGTTGTTCAATTCGTGGGCATGTGTGTGGTATTTTCCACTAAGGTAACTGCCAACAAGAGTATGTTGCATTGCAGCGGCTTGTTCTTTGGCTCTGGGGATGCATGTGTTTTGTGCCACTTAGTTAGTTAGAGTATGCTGCCTCTTGGCAACTCTTCCTTTGGCTCGGGGAGTGACAGTGCTTTGCACCACTAAGTTAACTGCTAACAGGAGTCTGTAGGTTAGCAGCAGCTCAATCTCCAGCTAAGGGGACGCGTGTGCGTTTTGTAGTGTTACAGAAAGTATTCAGATCCTTTAGTCAAGTAATAGTGCTAATACCAAACAGTAAAAAAATACTCTGTTGCAAGTAAAAGTTATGCATTGCAAATGTTACTTTAGTAAAATAAAGAAAGTATAATCAGGAACATGTACTTCGAGTATTAAAAGTAAAAATATCCAACAAACACCTAAAAAATAAAAAATAAAAAAATATTCAAAATGTATTTAAAAACATTTTACATGGTTATCAAAACTATTTTAATATCTAATTTTGTGTCAATCAGCGGTGTCGTGTCAATGGTGTGAATCTACTGTGCAGCAGAGAGTTTGCACTTTTGTCACGTGTTTTCAACAACTAGGCCTATTTTCCAACATTTATAATGTGTAGAGCAAAAACACTGATTTTTCTTTACTCAGACTTTATTTGAAACTGCAACTGATCAAGAGGTGTAATCTTACCCTATCGTGTCAATATTATGTGTGAAAAATGTCAACAAAGCAAGCAGTTTTTTCAGCCTGATCATGATGGATCATTGACTTTTTTTCACAGCTGACGAGGTGTTGTCAGCTTAATTTTCACTGTCTGTACAAGTAAATCATTCTTGAAACTTAGTGATAACAGGAATTTCAGTCACTCCTGGGAGGCTGGAGCATTAAATGTAGAAAAAAGGCCCATGAAACAGTGACTTGTGACAGTGGAAAGCCTTGATGGCAATCAAACAGCAGTACTGAAAGTATTTTTATTCATGAAATGCAACTGCTGCAACTAAAGTAACCCACATTTCCAGATGCTTGTTGGAAAGGATTCAATTATCTCTGTTTTTTGATTCATAGTGTGTCTCGTGATGGAAGTCTATTGGATCGCTCTAAAAGTACCAAGCCCTTGGCCAACTCTCTCTCTCTCTCCTGCCACACTTAAGCGAGCGCCAAAAGATAATTGAATACGATTTCAATTAATAAATGCACCCCGATCTGCAGCCGTAGCCTTTATTGCTCTCGTGGTTACACATTCGGCCAAATCCATCGTCTCAAATCGCACTTTTCATTTCACCGCCAGCTCTCTCATTCTCCGCTGGTCCCTCCTGTATTCTGCCCGGCTCTGTCAAGAGAAGAAGGAGAAAAAAAACAACAAAGGGAAATAAAGGAATCAAGAGAAGAAGGATGATTTACATTAAACATAATTGCTTCCATTTGACATTTTATCAACTCTTCTCCTGGCGGTTACTGTCTGAAAACAGCTGTCCTACTTTTCTTATTTCGCTCCGTTCTTTTTTTACTCACCATCTAATTCAAGATAATAAGTGTTTCCTCTTCTCAGTGAAAGAGAGTAGGACTGTGTGCATCCCTTGATTGGTGTAATTAAGGATGTCAGTTTCACTTCATTTCGCTTTCGTTAGTCTGACACCAATTTACCTGTAACTAACCGGTTAAGTTTTAAGAAAAAATGTTAAATGATATGAAATACAAGTGGATCTTTCCTTTTAGTTCAGCACTCCATTGATTCAGTGACTTTTTGCCATAAACCCATGGCAAAAAGTCATCTGGGCCCCATCATGGAGGTAAGAAAGTCTGGATACAGCCATGGAGGCGAGGCCCCACTCATTCCTATTAGAGCTGCACATTGACGCATGAAGTAAAAAAAAAAAAAAAAAAGAGCTCTTTTTCCGGGTACAGAAACCCGGATCTATGGGCCAATGAGGAATGTGCACTAGAGACTTACGGCAGTTGAGCGAGCCGAGCGCAGCCAAGCGGGTAACTTCTGGAGCAGCTTGACTGACTTGCAGTTAAGCACTTTGCTAGCTTCAATGGCGGCCTAAAAAATGTAATCTTATGGCTCTTTTAGGCTTTCCGGATGTTATCCAACTGTCACCATCGCAAATATGGCAACACGAGTATATAGGATATTTTAACTTCTCTTAAGCGGGGATAAGTGGGGGCGTGTAGATCTCTATAAACAGTCTATGGTTGGGACAGCAGTAATTATAAAATGAGCGGTGCGAGATAGCTGACATTCATGGAAGGTCAAAAACTGATTAATGGTTAACCACTGACAGCCCTAAGAAAAGTATATCAGTATTTGATAGGAGTTAGCTACATTTAGTATCATTCATACCTGCAGTTTAACAACTTTTGCGAGTTTGAGGATGATAAATTGTAATGCAGTTTAAACCTCATTCAGGCAATAATAAAACATCAGTTAAGCTCCAGGACTTCACACAATATACCTTCACTGCTAAGGATTACTCTGTAAAGTTTGTAGGAGCCACTGTTAAAGCTTTAATCACTGTTGAAGCCCTAATGCATGTAGTTCTGAAGTAGCAACACAGACATTTATATTTACTGAAGTCTTTTCCCTGTAAGTCTTTACATTCGGGAGTCAGGATCTTTATGTATTCAAGCAGCACGACATGTGGCGTAATTGCTGCTGTTGCAGAACTGATTGAGTAATTACAATCAAAATCACAGACACTTTGTTCACCAAGTACAATAAATGTACAGAAATTTGTCATGGCGAAGGTACTCGGAGGAATAATACCCTCTATAAAACCTATTCCCTGAATTCATTATGTTAGTCATCATCTCATACAGTTTTAATTTGCCAACATGATCAAGTCCCTCTAGAG
Organism: Plectropomus leopardus; assembly: GCF_008729295.1. Lineage (NCBI taxonomy): Eukaryota > Metazoa > Chordata > Actinopteri > Perciformes > Serranidae > Plectropomus > Plectropomus leopardus. Next base: position 4,165,523 of record NC_056480.1, on the reverse strand, counting down.
GCGAAGCCGGAGATCTCCTGGCGACGTCTGCGCAGACAAATCCAAGAGCCGCTCACCAAACAATTACTGACATGAGATGATTTATAAAACAGCGAGATGTTCACTTTATGTTGTTTTTCTGGAACATCTTTGATGTTAAATATTCACTGCTGTGCTGCTTCTTCACTGCAATTCCCAAAAAGCACCTGTCAGTCAGATGATGTGGGCAGTGCTGTGATGTCTCTGTTTCCTTGTAGTTTCTGTCAGAGAAGTTTTCTGTGAAAGATGCCACTTTCTTTTCTGGAGAAATGCTCAGAGGCTGAGACAGCGCTCTTTAGTGTTGGATTACACCGGCTATTCATAAGTGAATTGTTAAACTTGTAAGTAACAAGCTCTTTGTTCTTAAACTCACAGGAATTCCATGTACAATATGTTTTAAAAGAAACATAAACCCATCTGGACTTTGTTTTTCATCAACATAATGAGGAATTATTTTTAAGTAACGTTCCTGGCAAGCCACAAAAATGTTTATACTGAACATACGAGTAAAATGTTCACCACAACCACAGCATTGTACTTTGTCACGGTTCCATTTGGGCATTCGCAGCACTTGGTGAAGGTTAAGGTCATTTTCTTGGTGTTTTTTTGTTTGTATTTTACTTTTACTAACTTTTGTGTATTTCCAGATATTTTTTGTAACTTTTCCTCATATCTTACTTAATTTTTTGGCAGTTTCTTGTTCGTATGCTCGTCACCCTCTACCCATGTTTGAGAAATTGAGCTTATTTTATTTGCTCAGGTTTCAAAGGGTTAACGTGGACAACTGCGTAAGGTTTGAACTTTAAGAACATCTGTCATAACCAGCTTCAGCAGCCCACACAAATTGACGATGCTTGTCAGTACATTCATAGTGGGTCACTTCAATTTTTCTGTCCAACCAGGTGTTGACTCTTCTCCCTCCGTGCTCACTGACTTTTCTGCTGCAGCCAGAAAAGCTGACTCACTCCCATCCGCACAGGCTTAAAACTTATCTCCAAAAACACCTTGTGTTACCCTCTCTTACTCACTCACATATCCTCTTATCTCCTGGTAAGATATTTCTCCCTTTCTGTTTTTTTCGAGGGGGGGGTGTTTTTGTTTATTTTTCTATTATTTAGTATCTCTACAACATTATAATGCCTTTGACCCTGCACTTATTACCACTGGATCCTTGTTGAGACCAGTGAAAAAATATTCAATTTAAACAAAACATTAGCCTTACAAAATACAAGTAGAAGTAAATGCAAATCCGCCTCAATTACCTTGGAAGTTAAATTATCTGCAGTCGGTTTAAGGATACGGGACAAAAACATCTTTCTGAGTCCTTTTTTATTTGGATGCTGTTTGCACAGCTACATCTCTAAGTGAAAGCCTCCACCTGAAGCAAAATAAGAAATATAAATAAAGATGCCGTCTGTGACAAAATGATTGCTGGCATGCGAGGAGAAAACATTATGCTGAAGTTATGAGTCATCTTAAAATGTTCATGTGGAGAGAGTAATCTTGTTTTGAAAATATTGACTAATAAATTCCAGAGAGCAACATATCTTTTCAGGTTAGTATGTGTGGTGTTTTCCACACAACAGAGGGATAAACAGAACATCGCTGCATGGGGCGCTGGTTATATACACTGGTACTGACCAAAATGACACTCAGACACTTTTTTTTTTTTACTCCAAGTGAGAAAATAGAATATCTATAGTTCACATAATCGGGTTGAAATCCAGTTTGTTTGTTTGGTGTTTTTTTTTAAGTGGATTGATATCAAATACAATAAAGCATATTTAACACAAGACTGAATGGTTAAAGTGCACATATTGACATTTAAGGATTTATGTTGATTGATTCACAATGTCAGCTCTTGCATTGAGTGACATGCGAAAAAACACTCAACCTTAAAAGTTGCCTTTGAGTGGTACAGTGAATTAAATTATTTTAATGTGATCAAACCCCTACTTGTCATATTTTTCCACCTTGGCAGAAGCCTTGGACGTGTCTAAAACGATGCAAAGGGGGCAGCCTTTTGCATTGTATTTTGATGCAGAACAGTTCAGCATACAAGATAAAGTATCCTTGATGTTGCTAAAAACAACCAGCTTTTAGTAGCACAAACGTTGCACTAAGAAGGGTTCTGAGGTTAAGGTTAAGGCAACAAAACTGCTTGGTTATGGCTAGGAAAAGGCAAGGCACTTAATATTATTTATATAGCATATTTCATACCCAAAAGCAACCCAGAGAGCTTTATAGATTAATCGAGTCAAAGTTTGTTGTAGCCCAATCCCAAAGTATGCCCCAAAAGGGCTGAAGAATAGTAATTTCGGTTCAATTTCAATTTTAATTTGATCTATAAAATTCAATATCATAAGTAATTAGCCTCAGAGGGCTTTACAACGTAGGACATCCCTGTAGCTGTGGACCCCAACAGCGAAAAATGCAAAACGCTCCCCAAAAAACCCTTTAATGGGGAAAAAATGGTAGAAACCTCTGGAAGAACAAATGAGGAGGGATCCGTCCTCCAGGATGGACAATAGATGTTGTGTGTAAAGATTATAGATGTTGCAAAAAACGCATCCATCTTTTAGTGGCAGCGGTGGGGTTAAGGCAACAAAACTACTTGCTTATGGTCAGGAAATAATCAATGATGTGCCTCAAACACCAGCTTTTAGTGGCACAAACGTCACAATCAATGTTGTTTGCTTTGCTCTCAAGCAGCCACTCTTGGGTCACCCGGCCCACCCTCATGCTCTTTAAACTACCTAGCTATGAATGAAGCGGTTGAGTTTATATTGAAGTTGGCAGAAAACCTGGTGAGTCTCACAGAAATACTAAACGGTGTCCCCTCTCAGAGTGGCATATTCTGATGCACTGGAGTGATACCAAGCTTTTGCATGTGAAATATGCATCACTCTTGAGCTGGCTTCTTTATTTTGATTTTATGAAAAAGATCATCTTAGGTCACTGCAATTCACTTGAAGGTAGTCAGGCACACTGTGGCCTGGCCTCGGGAGGTGGTCTAACTCAGACATCTTGTTACTTGGCACAACTCTGGATTTAAACTTGGAAATGGAAATGTAGATAAATATGGCATAGTTTGACTCGGTGCAACCAAACGTGCCAATTAATCAAATAACAAAGAAAACAAAGGAACATTTCAGTTCACAAAGTTGATTAATGTATTCACATCATTGCACAGATAACTACATATTTGCAATTCTGTAGGAGATAGACAACAAAAACAAAGAAATGTGGTGATGATATCCTAAACAAAATCCAAACAAAATGAAAAAAGCAAGACTGTTAAAGTTAATTAGCCTAGCAGAGCAATGGGTCGTCATCACAGCTCTTTCTATCATAAAAGCAAATTTAAAAAACTATGTAAGTGGTCTGAAAAAACTGTGGCTTAGAAGGACATTTAAACTGCTGGCTACTCTTTTTTTTAGCCCATACAGCCTCACAGAGCTGCTAATGTGGCTTTAGAAAACAAACTCAATCCAATTTACTTCGATAAAACAAGTTTCAAACATTTAATGTGAATTCGGGCCTCTGTTTCAAAATACTATAAATGTAGTGCATCCTCAAAATGTTAATTAATTTGTTGGCAACTAAAGCTGAATATTTTCTGCCATCTTGTTTCTAAAGCAGATTCGTCGTTTTAGCATAAACTGCTTGAGATATCGGCTGCGAACCGGCTGTGTTGTATTTATGGATACGTTAAAGTCTTTATTTGAGGGCACTTGAGGTTAAAGGAGGCTGTGTTGCTGTGAGACGCTCTCCTCCTCATCACACAGGTTCACACCTCAAAGCCGAGCTTTGCACTGCAATCTGCATTAAAGACGCTTCTACTGCGTCTCCTCTGCTTGTCTCCGTTTCTGTCTCCCGCCTCATTATATGCTCTCTCTCTCTGTCTCTCTCTCTTTCTCTTTCATACACAACTAGAATTCATTATCCTTTCTCCCACCCAACACACCTCCCCTCTCACGTTAACAAGAACAAGATTCCTGAGTTATCTGCGGCTCTCTCTTCTCTCAGTTTTCATGAGTCGCTCCCTCTCTCCATCTGTTCTGCAGATGAAAGCAGGCTCTGGTCTCTGTCTGCAGGGGTTTAAACGTCCTTTTTGATTTCAGTTCAAGGAAGGAATCATTCCAAGGAAGCAAGTTGGACAGCTGCTATCTGTTGCAAGACTGTATGGGAAGAGAAAAATAAAACGGGGAACGTGTCTAAAAATTATTGCGCGCTTTGACCACTGGGCGAGTATCAGTCACGGCTATTTTAAAGGCAGAAACTGTGTTCAGTCAGGTGGTTTCTTATCTTTATGCACCCAAAAAAACCTCTAAAAATTCTCAGTATTGCCACATTCCTCCAACATGTTTATTTTAAAAATAAATATGCAAAAATACCTCTTGGACAAGATGAAGTATTCACTGATATGGTGTCTGTAGTGAGACAGTCTGTGGACATCTGCGGGTGCAGGTCGGGACATTGCAGACATTGTTGTAGCTACTACTGTTTAAATCCAATTTTCCAGTTGCTTTTGATTTTCCGCTTTCCTTGTCTGGCATTTTAAACCATGTTACACAGCTCTGGACCTGTAATGTCAAGACAGGTTTAATCTGTCTGACACTACAACCGAGCGCAAGAAGCCAGTTTTACACAAATTTAACAAATTTGATTGTTTGTGTTGGGATATTAGTAGCAATTACAACTAAATTAGCTTAAATTACCTTACTTGTGGTTTCCATGGCCAGTCACCCTGGTACCTAACTGGCTAGTTATTAAGAAAATTATTTTCAAAATGATGTAAAATACAACCGGCGCTCTCCTTAAGTCGAGAGCTTTAGCTTTATTTTAAGGTGGTACATTTTTAATGCCCTCTGATTTCTTTCTTTTTCCATTTATTGGTTTATTTAAAACAAAGACAGTGTACAAAATATGCATTGCACCAGATACAGCACACAGCTAATTTTAATTCATTTAATCTTTTGTTCCTGGGTGTGAAACACATAAAAAATGACAATTTCATGTAACATCAATAAATACAAATAACATTATGACCATTAAAGCCACCTATTAATAAACTGCACACACCTGCAGGACATATGAGTGCATAAACAAGAGAAATGGCAACAGTCTTCTCTTTCAGCCCTTTTATAATACAGTTCCCAACATTTGTAGGGAGAGAATTCTGTTGTTTTGTTGCTGTTATTGAAAATGCAGTCTGAGCAAATTTTGTTGAGCAATGTTTAATATAACAGTCTCCTCTTGTTGATGATCTTGTTTGTCTTTTTTCTCTGTTATCTGTTAAAATAAATCGTTCTAGGGGTGGGGGAAAGACAACCATGCAGTATCTTATACAGTGAACAAAATAATCCCAGAAAAATCAAAGCAAAGTTGTATTTTCCAATAATATTGCAATAGTGGTAAGTTGTTGGGGTTTTTATTGTTGTTATTGTTTTCGTCCAGTGCTTTATTAGCTGGTTTAAACAGCTGATAAAATGGTTATGTTGCTGTGACCAGGAGGTGGCACAGTAAGAAAGATGTGATAGTGTCTTTCAGCAGACTTCCATTATGGATTTGTGCAGAACTTAGGTGATATTTTTAAATGTTACTAAAACAAATTTGAAAAATGACTGCGTTTTCATTGAGCGATGTTATGCGACTTCTCCTCTCGTGATAATATTCCAAGAAGCATGGCGATGGATGTTCAAAACATCAGCAGGTTTATCTCTATTGCAGCCACCGCACTAACCGTCATTTTTTTCCAATCGAATGCAACTTTTAAAGAGGTATGCGATATGGAGCCAGTTCCGACTGACAAGCGCATAGCCATGGCATCACGTGACCAATAAAAGCCAAAAAAGTGTTTCCATTGCAGTTTTGAGAAGTATGGCTTTTTCATATGGCCTGAAGTGCCACCACAAAGCGTGCATAAAAACTTTTTTGCAATAAATGGGAGTTTTTTCAGAACTGATGCCTTCGCATTAGACGTATTTTATATTCACAATTTCAATTTGTGCAATTAGAAGGTTAATGGAAATCTGCCTAATACTGGCTTGCTTCCACACTAGCTTGCTTCCACCAGATCAGGTTAGTGCACAATATAGTAATTTTTATAACAGCAAAATTCACCTATAGGCAGATATGCATTATCACTCAGAAATTCTCCTGCTGCTTAACCAATTAACACTCACCAGCTGGCATCTGTATTTTGTGTCGTTAGAGACGGTGAAGCTGAAACATGTCAATCAGCTGTCATCAAGGCAAAAGATAAACAGTAGCCTTATTACCAGCAGGATTAACTGTAGTGCTATTGTTAGTGCTAACAATAGCAGTGCTTGAAAACAAATCTGATTCCAAATATGATGGATGCCTTTGTGCTTCTGCTATCATTTGTCCTCCAAATTGTTCATACAGTTCCATTAGCAAATACATGATATCCACAAACAGAATTTTTGGTAAGAAAAAGACATTTCTCCTGGGAGACAAATAATGTTTGCCTCCACAAATCGCTGTATTTAACTCCCTGATTGAAATAAGGTGCCCAAACATGCTCTGTGTTATCCAGCATGTGTGACTGCACCTATTTTCACTTCCTGCTCAAAGAGGTAATCACTGTAATCCTTTTGCTCCTTCTCTCCAGGTTGTTTTTGTTTCCTGCTTGCCACTCGGTGTCAGTTCGCCTGAGAGAAAAACTTGCTCTGTTTCGTTCATTCTGCTAAACATTGGTATTTTTAGATTAGGTTTAACACTGTTATCACACAGCAATCCCATGACTGAGGCTAATTGTTGCAGAATATCATCCCCTTGGTGAACACTGTCTGCTCGCTCCTTGTTTTACTTGTTACAGAAAGAAATGGAAAATGACATGCATATGCTATACAGCGTGAGAATGTGGCCCTAAGCGTCGCACAAAAAGCGTAGCAATGTCTACACTAGCTGAAGTTTGATAGATAATTTTTTATTTCTGCAAACCAATTTGTTTCATATCATGTAAATATTTATAAATGACATAGTTCTGATTACATGTATGTGAGCTGAGTTTCTCATCAGAAAAAGGTAGTGGAGGGTGTGAGACCTGTCCAAGAGAGCTGCCAAGCTGCAGATCACTGTGCGAGATGTGTTTGTGGCGACAAAACCATATATTCTTTAACGCTAAATTTTATATACTGTATACACTTAAATATTTTACAACATGTCGGGACATTTCCAGCTGTGTTTCAGGCAACCAAACCAGGGAGACTGGGATGTTTTGAGGTGTGTTTGTTACAAACAAGCTGGATATTTTTAACAATAAATATCTAGCCCTGTTTGTGGCAGCCAGTCTGGGTATTTTATGTCAAAACATTTTGTTTTCCAAACCCTATCCAGTTAGTTTTTCAGTGCTGTCACAGTAACATTGAAACTTTCAATGAAAATGTAAAATTACATGAAAACGTACAATTTCAGAACATTTGCTAAACATGAATCGCACAAATAAGATACAGTATATTGGTGGTTTGCAGAAATGTATAATGCCAACATTTATTTCAGCAATTGGGCTGGGATACATCAGAAGAGCTGAACACCCAGTCGTCACTAAATTATTGCAACAACCATGAAAACAAAACAAAACAAAAAGAAACCCTGTGGCCAAAAAAAGCATTTTCACATTAACCACCATTATAAAAGAGACATCTGTAAAACTGTTGTCAGGAGACCTTGCAAAACAGACAAGCTCAGTTATTACTCTTTATATCATTATTTTTTAAGCCATGAATGTTTGAACTTTGTCTTTGTTAAAGTTCAGGCTGAGCCATTCTGAAAAACAAATGAAAAAGCAGATTTGTATTCAAGTGACTTGGTTCTCATAATAGTGCTGTGTCCCTGCTTACTTTACTGAGAATTGGTGTGTTTTATTCTGTATTTATTCCATTTTTCATGTCTATAGAAACAATTTTATCATCAACTTGTAAAACAAACTCACAGTAACAATCCTTGACAAAGGATTATCTTATTTGACAGAATCAGAGCAACATGACCATCTTATTGGAATCTTGCTTTTGCAAGTGTTAAATTTTCATTTATTTTATCTATAGGAAAACACAAATTAGTCAACGTTTCTGTAAATGTGGCAGTGTTAGCCATCTGGCTAATTTTCATCTGTAGTTCTTTGGCAAGAAGTTCTGAAGCCTGTAAAATGATAAAAATATATACATAACTATGGCAGCAGAACACCATAAAGACGGCAACAGCTACAACAAACAGGGACTCCCAAGACAAAACAAAAGCAATGCAAAGCCACAAAAAAAGCAGAACATCAGTACTAAACAATAGCACAGCAACAACATTTAAGCACAAACAGTCATGCACGCAGCATGAAGTAACAACACACAACTGAGCATAAGCATCTGCCATAATAGGCAGACATGAAGAGCAGCAATTAATTGAAATTTAGATTTTTTTTGTACCTTTTTTTGTACCTATCAGCCCCTTGTTTTCTATGTGTCTATTTCACACTGGATACGACAAAACCACCAAGTTACAGACTAAGGATTTGATCCTCAGTAGGATTAGTAGCAATATTAGCCCTTTCACATTTTTACATTAAAAAAAAAAAAGTCACGTAATGAAGCTTTAACATGAGGCATCTGGGTAAAATATTAGGTGCACTGATGTTAGTTTTGCATTGACATATTTGAATTAGTCTGCCTTATGTCTAAACTTTCCTGGCAGTTGAGAGTGAGTCTGGTTGTGACTGTGGTTCACTTTAATAAACAAAGAAACTGTTAAGTTTTAATCTGAAGTTAAAGTTTGAGTTGAAATGACCTCTGTGCATTGCAGCAGGCTTCAGTTCGACCCTTTTAACATACATATTTACACAGTGCCACAGGTGCCGTCACCACCTGTACAGCTGAACCAATCCTTTCTGTATCTATCAGCCATGATGTTCACTGCAGAGGTGTGTGATTTCATTGTTTTCCTTTCTCTTCTTCTATTTTTCCATTTCACATCTTTCTGCTTTGCCCCAGCCACATTATCTTTGTATTTGAGCGTTATTAAAGTGGGACGGAGTTATAAAGAAATTGGTTCTGAGTTTATACTACAGACTTTGATGGTGTGAGTGGCACTGATGGGATGGTAAACAATAGGAAATTGCGTTTTAAAATAAGACACTGGGGGATTTGATGCGTGGTGGGAAATGGCGGAACAGCTTCACAGAGGGAATGACAGAGATTTCTATCTAAATGAAGGCGGCAGAGACAAACCTGCAGTGTGTAGATCACCGCTTCCTGGAGTGTTTGTGCTATATCTGTTCAGTGGATTCCTTGTACTTGTGACCCTGAGAGGTCGAGTTCCTCTTGAAAGTAGCTTTAGTGTGCAAAAATTGCAGGTTTTCTCCTCTGTACAGTCTCTTTTGTGAACCTTTGGAAACCTCAGAAACTTTCCAGAATCCCATAAAATGTATAAATGTGCATCAATGAGCATTCTTCATTTCTGAAAGGCTTACCTTTTTGTGTACACATCTTTGATCCATCAGTAACATCCAGGAAGGTTTTATCCTCTAATCCCTCCCATTCCTCGCTGTTACCACAGCCAAATATTTTCTATGATCTTGCCTTCTTACCCAGTTGTATTTCAGTGCTGTGGGATATTTTCTCTCAGCATTTTAACAATTGAGTTCATGTTGTTTCTGCTGTGATTTTGATGTGTCTGTGGCTCTGACATATGAAAGCTGTTGGGTCTTTTCCCAAACGTATACACATTTGACAAACACCAGAGGGTACGCTGAAATCTCCCATCACTGTGTGCAGTTGAGAAAATGATTTCAATACTGTTTCCACTTCAGTTTTAATCCCACAATTGTTATTTTGACATATTTTTGTTGTGCATGTGTTTTGTCTGCACTTGTGAATAGTCTGTCACGCTCTGCTAAAATGATCTGCTATTATCTGTAAAAAAGAAAAAAAAACTTTTTCTAGGGCTTGGCTCGGTTTCTGCCACTCACACTCTTAATAGCTGTCCTTGCACATGCCACTTTGATTCACCTTGCGTTTTTTTTCCCCCAACATATGCATTAACTTTGAATACAGATGCCTTTTTCAAGGAATCATAGACAGCTTTTGAAATAGAGGCTTTTTGCATTCATTAGTCTTGTCTGAGCTTTGAAAGGGATAGTTCCGATATTTTGAAGTGAGGTTGTATGAGGTACTTATCCACCGGCAGTGTATTACATTCAGTAGATGGCATCCTCCCTGTTTGGTGAGGCATACAGTTAAGTTCAGTAATATGCTACTGTGGATGGAGGTTACCTGCATTTTAGCGGCTTAAAAAAAAAAAGCCTACCAAAAAAGAATCAATATCAGTCTAAGAAGACACATTTTTTAGAATATTGTCACTGCTTTATCTTGCTGTCGTACAGCCCTTTCTTTTGGGACTTCATTTTCTTGACTATATAACTTTCATTTTCCAATGCAAAAGCCCAACTGTGCCATGCACCATAATTGGCTGCAGATTAGCTGTTTAGGACAGAAAGCGCTGTTGCGCGATTTGACTAAAACAAAACTTCAAACCAAGAGGCTAACGAGTGGCTAAATGAGAGGACCTAACGCCACCACGCCGCACCGAACACAGCTTTACAGCCTCATTGTGATGGCAACAATATATCATGCAACTGTGGTGTAGTGTGTAAGATTGCATTTAGGACCCAAAAATCCTGAAAGGGGTGTTCATTTGTAAAGATTATCTTGCTGAACAAAAAAACATGTAAGTATTGTAAATGTTTGTTTACCACAGAGCTTATTTTCTATAGTAATTCAAAATCCAATGGAAAAATCCCACAGTCTTTTTACAATATGTTCTCATCCCAAGTCACATATTGCCGCTTTGCACTGGACTTCCACGTCTACATATCCCGTGTGTCCTTCTGCTTCTGCTGCTGACGTTCTGGGATGCCGTTACCACACAACAGCCATAATGCTTAACTCAAGGCTTCAAAACAGAGTCAACAAGGCAATTGGTGATGTCACACTGGCTACATCTATTTTAATATATTGTATATTGGCTCTTGAATGCAACTGCAACATGTGGAGAAATCCAAAGTTTTTTTCCTCCCTACTATTATAAAATCATGTATAAATTTTTTCTAGAGCAAACTGATGTTATAAACACAATGAGTTGTCAAAGACCTGTGGGCAGCTTTTATTCAGTAATGGTGAGTGTTTGGGAGTTTTCAGTTTGTTTCTAGCAGGGTTGAATTAGTTTGCTGGTTTTGTGAGAAGTGTCAGATATTTGTTGGTGTTTATTCCGAAAGTCAACATCAATTGTTAAACACCACATAACTGAAGAGGAACACCTGAAACTGCATATTTGAGAGACAGAAATACAAGAGTACGGACTGATACTAATATTGAACTATTTACCTCTGTGTTCCTCGCTGGTAAGCACACCAGAGAAGACAAATGCAAACACTTTTTGTGATGTTTACCTACAACAGAAGTTGGAGGGATGACAGTTTATAAGAACCAATAAACATGTGGCTTGTGATTCCCAGTGGTCTACAGTCTCTTGTAAACTACTTGAACAGTGAGAAAGTAAATATACAGTGTTGTTGCGCTGTGGTTCAAACCACAAAGAACAACTGAAATTAACACAAAAACACTCTTGAGTTGCCTTCAAACCACAGTAAAACTTTAAATTGAATTCTGGGCTCTGCAGAAGAGTGAGATTAACCCTCAATTATATACAGTTTGTTAAAAATAACTGGAATCATAACATGAGTCTTAACATGTTTGCATCCACTTGCAGATAATTTGCCTTTCATTCTGTCTTCCTTGACCTATAGCATCCACCTACGCACATCAATTTTCCTTTGTCTTCCTGATTTTCACAGGTGTATCATTTCTCCCTAACTCACCCACACACTGTTATCATGCTCTCTCTGCTATTTGAGACATTGTTTATTCTATTTTAATGATACATAAAAATCAAAATACCTTTAGAAAAGTGGTGGTAATAAGTTTCTAATGTCAGTGATAATCAACAAGTTTTTAAAGTTAACTTAAATGTCATACTTAAAGGCAAGCTAAAGGAAATGAGAAGAGCATGAAAGCAAATATATAACAAAGAGAGACTTAAAGGGATAGTTCCGCTTTTTTTAAGAGAGTCTGTATGAGGTACTTATCCGCAGGCACTGTACTACATTCAGTAGATGGCAGTCGACAAACACGTTTTCATCCCAAGTCGTCACATATTGACTCTTCGCAGTGGAATTCTGGAGTTCCAGGATGCCGTGATGTCAAAAGCATATGGTGGGATTATGCTGCAGCAACAGCACATGGCAAGCAACGCCAGGACAACAACAAACACACATGCTGGCACAGATATTTAGGAACAAGGTAAAAGAGACACATGGTTTGGTGCAGACAAAAAAAAATCACATTCAGACAGGAAGTGAACACCCAACTTCCACTTGAAATTCCAAATTTTGTTGAATCCAGCCACAACTTGTTACGCGCTTCTTATAGGGATATTTGTGCTGCATAACCAACCTAATGCCATCCAGCGGCATATCATGCGGACATGGCAGGTTATGTCCAGCTGTGCTCTCAACTAACGGCGACTGTCCACGTATCATGCTGACATGGCAGGTGCTGTGCGACCATCCAGCAGCATGTTTTAACACCAAGAAAAATTCTATCAGGCCACACTGTCCAGTGCCGTATCGTACAGCTACGAAAGGTGGCTTTTGGCGTCAGGATCCGTTGACCCGTTGTCATTCCAAACTCGTCAAATGCTTCCTTTTAGTCAGTGCTTGCGGTGCAAGTGTGTGACACCAAAGGGCACCTTGTGTGTCCAGATAGAACATCAGGACAGCATCAGGTGAGAGTGCGGCCAGACAGAACCAGTCGCAATGTTATTAAACACCAGTGGATGGCCAGACGGCAACAGGTGCATTCACATGATACATGCTTTGGCGGCGTCACTTGAGAACATGGCCGGATGGGAGTGGTCGTAAGCATATAAAATGCAGTGCAACTGAAACACTGGCAGACATGATAAAAAGAGAGCAAGGGCGCCTATAAGGCGAGCAGGACGGGTGATTCAGATTCACATTCAGACAACTTTATTGATCCCAAAGAGGGCAATTATTCGCAGCTTACCCTGTCCACAATCACACAACATAATATGTTTCATGTCAAAAACTCAGATCAACAAACAAATAAACAGACAAGCGGAGGTCGATGAAGAACAACAAGATAAAAATAACTAAAATAAATGCATTAAAAATGTCTTTAAAAATGTCTACTGTCAGAATTTAGGAACCTGATAGCAGAGGGAATGAAAGAACTGGAGTATCCTCATCACATGATGCAAAGGTCTCACAAACAACTGATTTTCATACAGAGTCTGTTTTTTGCTTTCTGTGTGAATGTGATGTTTTTTTTTCTTCACCTAACCATATGCCTCTAATGTCTAACCATCCATGCTAGCTTGTGAAGTTGTTGATGTCCTGGCAGTGGTTGCCATGGGTTTGTGTTGCCTAAACATAACCACATGCTGTGTCATCCCACCATGTGCATTTGTTGACATCAAGTTAGCAACTTCCTGGAGCCTGAACAGTTGGCGTAAGTATTCACAGATGGTAATTCAGCATGAGTTGGGATGAGAACATGTTTCAGGATGTTATGCCAGCCTCTAGTGGTTGTTACAAGAACTGCAGTTTTTTTGCACTTTTGTGTTGGCTTCATCAGGCTGCCCATCGGTTCCTCTAGACTCTGAAGGCAGATGTCCTCACATGATCAAATGGACTGAATTAAAACAAATCAAATCAGCAGTTCAAATGAACTGCTCCAAACAAGCCTAAAGCAGGCGTGTTCTTAAGTTAATGACTTAATTAAAGTCACCATAGGCAGTTTTCATCAGGTTCAAGACAGACCTGATAACCTTTTTTTCCTTATTCTCATCATGTTTTGTTTTTTTTTGTTTTTTTTTTAATTTCAAGAATGAATCTCGGATTCCCCTCACACACAATAATTGTCTGTCTTTATCAAAATGAAGAGGAGGGTGATTATCTTGATGATTCATTGAAATGCAGCGGTGGAAAGTCAGCTAATTAACTGCTGTTACTGTCATTTCTGTCCCAATTTAAACTGTTATGACACATTTTCGAATATAGCACTTTATTCCTGTGACAAAACAGCTGATTGGATTTTTAGAAAAGCTCTTTCAAAATTAAAAACCTGTGACATCAGTACACACACACACAAAGACCTGCAGAAGTGTGTTTTCATATTGATAAACACCGTTATAGAGTTAATGAGCACATTAACTTGCACACTAATAATCTTTTTTCTAGACTCCAATCAAGTAAACACTGTATAATGATGATCTTAATTAGAGCAATGTAATCATGTAATGATAATTGTATTATGATATTATTATAAACAGAGTCATCACTGTAAGCACAACATGATTAACACACGTTGTTCGCTGCTCCATTTTTTCATTTGGGTCATGAAGAAGAATTTGACTCACACATCATCAGTGTCTTAACACACTTAGACCTTTACATGATAACTGACTGGAAATAAAAAAATATTTGAAGTGTCTTAATCGGCAGATTTGTGGCTTTCCAAACTCATTTTAAAGCCTGCATTTAAGCAAAAATGTCCCTTTTATGTTTTGCACTAAAACCTTCAATCAGACTGTGGTTGGTGTCGCAGTTTCTTGGTTTGAAAAAAGACATTGTCAGACAGTAGATTTCTTAATGCGTTTTAAATTAACTTTATGAACTGTTTTATATATTCATAGTTCCTTCAAACCCTGAAAATGACTGCTCCTAATGTTGCCTTCAGCTGTGTATGCTGCACTCATTCTGTTATGAGCTGATGACCACAACAAAAACTGCATGGACGAGGATAAGCCACATGTTGTTGAGGGAAGGCCAAGAAGAGAAAATGTCCCACAATGGCAAAAAACTGTTTCATCAGGGAAAATGGAACAATGGCAATTTAAAAATACATAGAAAATTCTAAAACAATACAATAACAGAAACATACTGCAAGTATAAATAAAAAAGGTGCTGCTGAAAGACAAAATAAAAACAGAAAAATATGCTGTTAATGATTTTTAAAAAGCATGCCACAGAAAGATGAAACAAATCCACATTAACAGCAAACGTGCTGCAAATACAGAAATGATGCACAGTCAAAAACAGCCTGTTTGCTATTAATTCATTAATTAATAATTAATTAATTGCTCATTATTTCTGCTGCGAGATTTTTCATTTGCAGCACATTTCCGTATTTGTTTTGAATATGCGTATGTGATTTTGAGTTTGTATCGTCATGTGAGGCCTCATGAAAAGGTTTTGGGCCGTTGTTACGTGTTCACCCCTGTCGGCCACCACACTTTCTCTAGCCAGGATTCCAGAAAACTTGAGATTGAAGAACTTTTTTAATAAATTTATCATTTTAAACATTCATTTTTCAACATCCATCCATCTATAACTGCTTGTCCATATATTAAAAAGACACCAAGCAACAGTGAAGTGCAGCTTGCTGCAATAATTACATTTTTCTGTGGTGTAGTTCTGTTAATGTGCTTCAGGTGGAAATAAATTCTCTGTAACATAGGTTAACATGTCACACAAATCACAGGACTCTTTTTACTGATTGGCTGCAGGCATTTTCTACCCGCAATTTGC
Source organism: Plectropomus leopardus (assembly GCF_008729295.1). Taxonomy (NCBI): domain Eukaryota; kingdom Metazoa; phylum Chordata; class Actinopteri; order Perciformes; family Serranidae; genus Plectropomus; species Plectropomus leopardus. The sequence goes on along the minus strand of NC_056480.1, from coordinate 4,149,823 downwards.
AACGAGAAGTTAAAATATCAACAACTTTTGCTTTGGCTGCACTTTGCCCCATTGCAAATGTGCAGAAGAGAGTTATGGCCAAATATAATAAAAGTATTTTGGTTGCGACCTTTTGAAACTTGAGCAAATTGGAGTTCTTCCAGAAACATGGGAATAAGACACTGAACAACTTCACAACACATGGCTCAAAAAATAGCAAGAAATTAGTAAAAAGTTATAAAGAAAATTACCTGAAAATGAGAAATAAAAAGTAAGAATCAAAACCAAACAAGAAAATAACCAGAAAAATGTTTGGTATTTTTGTAATTTTAAACATATAATTTTAATGATTATAAACATATTTTCCCACATTTTTCCATAATTTTTTGGGATAATTTTCTAATAATTGCCCCTACCTTTTTTAAAACAAATTTTTCATTTTCTTAGTCACCCTATACTAATTTTTTGCAATTTGTGGGACATTTCTAAGTTGGCTACTGACTTCTTCCTGATGTTTTTGAAAGAAATCAAACCAATTTGCTGAGGTTTCAGAGGGTTAAATAGCTTGTGTAAGGCATCAGAATCCTGACTTTATTTTCAAAGTCTCAGTTTAAACCATAGACTGGAAAAAACAACAGACATAGCCACAGTGACATCACTCATTGGTTTGTGAATTCCCATTTTTAAGCCTCAAGTTTGGCATTATGCTTGTTTTCCTATTATACGAGCTGTACTCTGGAGACCTACAGTGATATGTCTTAATTCAGTGCATTCAGTCGGGAATGCGTAGGTGTCTTGTTGATGCTCTGTCTTAATTGAACATATAGAAAATTTGATGTAGCAGCAGTCTCAATGGATGCATTATCTGCGCTAAGCATGTACATTACTGTTCTGCAGCGAGCATAACATGAATCCCATGGCCACAAACTCCCCTGGCCTTGTTAAAGCCCACGTCTGTGATTCAGTTAAGCAGGCAACACAAGCAAAACACAATATAAACAATTTCCGTTTCCCGCCTGAGAAATATAAATTGCAGATGTCCGGCTTTTACCAGACAGCAGAGGCATAAATTGAAGAAGAGGTTACTCTAGAGCTGCAGCTTCTAACAGCCACAGGTCCAATTCCTCTGCGAAACTGCGTCGTTGTCAGTTTTATTTTAGCTTGACTCGCACAATAAAAGGCCAATTACAGTCACAGGAGAAAACAAACAAAGCAGGAATCCACATGAGAAACGACTGAACCCACGGGGGCTTTTTAAACAGCCTGCCTCCGAGGCTTTTACTAAAGGAGGAATTTGAGTGTCTCTGCTCGTTTTACTCTTCTGCATCAGGGTCCAGTCTGAATGCTTTTCCGCAGAGACCCTGAAGTTAAAACGACAATAGATGACTTCATGTAAGGACTGTGAGTGTGTGTGGCTGCATGCAGGTGATTTATTATTCAGCTGGAGTTAGACAGAGTTTAACCCTTTGGACCCTGAGGAAATTGGCCTGATTCTTTTCAAGAATCCGAATATCCACTTGCTCTCATTCTCCGCTGGTGTCTCCGCTGGTGTCTCCGCTGGTGTCTCCGCCGGTGTCTCCGCCGGTGTCTCTGCCATGTCTCCGCCGGTGTCTCTGTTCTGCAGCTGTAGTGTTTCCTGACATTTTGGGCAATGTTCCACTCTATAGATCCACGTATAACAGAGAATGAGAGTGAAGCGGACGAGGGCATTATAACAATATTATTTTTGGCATTATTTTTGTACAATTCAAATTGACATAAGAAGATAAGAGGGAAAAAAACCCAAAATAGAAAAATGAAATTGATTTTGCTCTTGAAAATTACTTTCTTTCACAAAAATGTGATTTTCCAAGCTTTTTGTCTGAAATGTCTTTCTTTTTAAATGAAAATGCACAAATTAAATAATCTGTACTCACTACATGTCAGCCAAAGAAAAAGAAGTTATCGGTTATCGGTATGTTATCGGCCACGAGAAGCTGGAAATGATCTGTTTATTGGTGTCAGCTGAAATAATCATAATCATGCATCACTGGTTATGACTGTTCATACTTCACTTTGGAGACAAAGGGAACCTTTAAACTTGACAGAAATTGTGATTTGATGTATATCCTGATATATCAATACTGACTGATATGAAAAAACTTTTTTCCATATTGCCCAGCCCTAAAATATATATATATGTGTGTGTGTGTGTGTGTGTGCGTGTATGTATGTGTGTATATATATATATATATATATATGTGTGTGTGTGTGTGTGTGTGTGTGTGTGTGTGTGTGTATGTATATATTAATAATTATGAGTAATAATACATCCATGATATATATAAAAACAGTTTCCATGCTTTCGCCATTCCTGCTGCCCTGAAACGTCATGCATACGTCACAACTAAGCAACTCGGAAATCCTTCATGTGCTGGTAACTAGTAAATACGGTAAATACAAGGAGCACCTGAAGGACGCTAAAGAAAAGGACGTTTCAGGGACATGGAGATGTGGAGATTAATGGAGCTGTACAGGAGAGACGTCTGTGTGATTGTCAGCAGCTGACGTGTGGCTCCACCTGTAAGGACAGAAAAAGTAAACAACGCTGACTCAGCATATGGCTAATATGCTGCTAACTGCTAACACGAGCGTCTGAAGGACCCACGTGACATTTGTTGGTAAGTTCATACAATTTCGTTGTGGCTTAATATGAAGCTAATGAGTTACTAATGGTATGTTGCTTGATAATGGTGACGTTTTTCACACCGGTGAGCTTTTGTCTGGTGGCAGAGGTGAAGGACAAGGCGTGTGTTTTGTCTTTGTGCGTTTGCTAAATTTTGCTAAAAATGGAGACTTTAGCAGGAGAGCTAACGTTGGCTGCTTTGCAACTATTGTGTCTCTTGTGCTGCGTGTCGGGCTGCTGATATTAAGAAATATTTGACTTTACACTTGTTGTGTCGAAATGTGTTCCCCCATTAAAGGATGTTTCCAATGCAGGCGCCTTCCTCCTTGTTTGGGGTTAGGGACTGTTCGTTATTTATGAAGAGGGGCGAGGTGGTGCAAAAACTCGTAAGGCATTTTAGAAAACGCATGGGGAGGGACTTGTGTTTTTAATTTTGGTGCTTTTCATTCCTCATTTTGTGCTAATTTTGACTGTGTTCATGCATATGGCATATATATCTGGCAAGATTGTGTGTTTTTGTTTTGAACGTGGAATATCCAGCTCAGCTCCTACAATAAGGCTAAAGTACAATGTAAACACAATTGTTACATTCATACTGTTGTGCAGTGTAAAATATGTGCCACTGAAACACATTCAAACTGCAGTTTTTAATGATACTTTAATAATCAAAAAATGGGGAAAATGTCAAGAAAACTATGATATATATAATACAAATAATTATTTCATATATAAAATAGTAGTACAGATATATAAATATATAAATAAATATATACTATAGACGATTATTATTATTAATAATATTATTTTCAGCACTTTTTCAAGGTCATTGTTTGTTTTTCACTCATATTCAGGTAGTTTTCTTGTCACATTTTTACAACAAAAAAAATTCTCATTGCTGGGCCAAACGTAAAAATATTTTCCCCACAATTTTGTGTCATTTTGTGGTTTGTTTTTGTTTTTCACTCAATTATTTATTTATTTTTAACTTTTAACTAATTTCTTGCTTATTTTTGGGACACGTCTTGTTAAGTTGCTTTTTACCTTCTCCCCATATTTTTAAAAGAAACCACCATTTGTACCAGTTTCAAAGGATTAAGCTAAACTATATAAAAGAAAAAATAATATACTGCATATTTAAACTCCTTTGAATATATCTCGCTCTGAATCTGATTGCGTTTTCGAGCTGCATTGATTGAGACATCGCTGGCTGAATGAAGATTCAGTGGTGTTGATAGGGGGGAAAAAAATCACTACGAGTATTTTTTTTCAGTGAACCCACTCACCTCTGTGGAAGTGTTGCCATGTAGCTTTGCCCTCGGGGTTAACCGTCTAAATCACTGTGAGGATTTTACACGAGCACCACTCTTTTAATGCTTGTGTCTCTATCTGTTCTCCCCCTCTGTTTAGCTGATTACAAAGAGGTGGGATGTAGGTGATGTAAGCGTTAACTGTCTTTCATAAGGATGTGTTAATAGCTTGCGGGCTGTTCAGGAATCCACAGGAATCAAACCTGTGGATTTTTTTGTCATAGAATTGGGCCACCTTGCAACCCTTTTATTTTTTTTGGCTCCGATCTTCCTGATCTGACCTCATTTCCACTCTGCCCTCATATGTCCTTTTTTTACACGACCAAATATTGTCAAATAAAAGCCCTCTGCTATACTCATGAACTGTAAAATTATCACACTCTCTCATATCCATATCAGCACAACATTTTCACGCCATGTTCGCCACCCTGTTGTTCCGAATTACTATTTTATCAGTCACTCAAACAGATTTGATAGTGCTGTTTGTTTCTCGCTGTTGAGCAAATCAACACTTCCTGTAGATGTCTCGCAGTAGATTGCTTCGAGGGAATGGAGGAGATTACTTTCCCAGAACTGCTAGGAGTGTTTTAATGTGAAACAGATGGAGGAAGAGTTGAGTTTGCATTCGGCAAACAACAGCAACGGTAAATTAACACAGTGAGAGGAGCAGATCAGGGAACTGTCTCATCAAAGTTATCATAATCAGCATCAGAGAGAGCAGGAAAGTGACTTGTCTTGAACTTTAACAAGCTGCACAACTTTTTTTTCACTATAGCACGCTTTATTTCTGCTCTATTTGAAGTCAAAGGGAAATAAAAAAAACAGTAAATTGGCGAAGAGCTGTGTGATGTATTTAATTTTACCAGACTGATGATGAATCTCACGCAGGTCATACAATAACAAACTGACTAACTGATCGAAGTTTTGCGAGCTAAAGTTATTCTCTTTCTTAATGGTGTCTGGTGGCTTTGATGAGAGAATAGATGGGTAACTGAGGCTGCTAATGGCTTTTCCTTTGACATGGGTTATCTGACGGAAAGGTAAAGTGACGAAAATACTCTCAATATAGTGTGCACTTAGAGTGATATAGATTTTTTTAGGCGTATAATAGGTGTTCTGCAGGCTTTCTTGCCATTTTCAGCCTTCTTGTTACACAGTACACTCACTTATTAAACAGAGAAGAACAATTCGTGTTCCTCTCTTTTACAGAAACTAAGGGGCCGTTTACACTGCAACGGTTCTTGCACAAAACTAAACTTTTGTCACGGTTTGTCCTTTCATTCACACTGTAGTTGTTTTTTAAAAATAAAAGCCCTTCTGGTGACAGAATCCCTTCAGTTGTTGACACAAGGCATTTTACTGTGAAACGTTTGCAGGACCGTGTTGTTGATGATGCAGTAACTTGCACGGCTTCATAAATGAGGAGAGTATGCACTTTTAATTGTTGAAATTCAGTCGTTATTGAAGAGGGCAGCTCTGCAGCATCGCCGCACACACTGCTCATGCATGCAGTGCGGTCCAGGCGTAACCTGCAGGGCACCTGATGCACACTGTATACAAAACATGCAGTCAGTATTTAAAATCACACCGCTAGGATTTCTTAATGCCCTGGTATACCATCATACTGTCATACCGCTCATACCTGCTGACTGAAATAAGTTTTGTTGCTGACTCCTCGGCTTCAACTGTATGTAGTACACTGATGTTGGATAAGTACCTCACATAACCCCACTTCAAAGTGCAGAACTAATTCTTTAAGGCTCTGTCACTTTTTGAACATACCAACTTGGCAGGTGTTGCCGTCTGTGTGGCCTGGTCTCACTTTTCCTTCACCTCCGCAGGCCTTCTCCTCTCCGCCTCTCTACTTATCAGCGAAGGCGATGACTTGGCGTTGACGGTTTTTATCAGCACTGCTCATGTTTCCTCACCCCAGAGGACATTTTCCCACAAATGTGGACACCCTCTGTGTAACCCAGCTGACCCGCTGAGGTGCGATCACATATAGGGAGACCAGTCTGGCAGGTCTGATGGTTTTCTTGAAGGCATTGTGCACTGTGTGCTTTTCCGTGCTGCATGTTTTTTTTTAAAAAAAATCAAGAGAAGATACATGTACGTTCTGTGGAAGTATGAGGTGTGAATGGAGGCTCAGTGCCCCCACTTCCCTCTTTTCAGTTTTTTTTCTTTTAAAATCGATGCACCTGCAGTTTGCAGTGATGATTCAACCCTCTCTTACCCAGAGTTAAGACAGAAAATAACACTGCTTTAAAAAAACTACAAACATGGGTATGAAACCAGAGTTATCAGTGAGAGAATGAAATATAATAATGGATTTTTAAGTTTAAAGGATTTTGTTAGAGACCAAAATAATGAGCAGCATTTTAAAACATTATAAAACAAGATTTTACACCTCTGGAAAGTAAATTATTTTACTCTTTGTTGTGAAAGTTTGGTTTCAGTCAACATTAAGTAATACCACAACCAGAAGCAGCAATATTTATATAGATACTTTATATCATTAGAGGCAACTAATGATCCATCATGTAGAGGCAGCGTCACAAATTAAATGTTTGACTCAGAGGCCAATTTGGCTGGTTGATATTATTATGTTTTCTTACTGAACAAAATGATAAATTGCCTTTCTTATTTCAGATATACATTCATGTTTGTAAATTTAATTTACAATTTATAATAGATGTAGGCAGGAAAACCACTTGGCTATGGTTAGAAAAAGAACTTGCTGTGGTTTAAAACACTCACGTTTGGTAGCACAAAAGTCAGTGAAAATTCAGGGACCGGTCAGTGAAAAACACCCAGGATAGATGGCTAAAACACAGATGAGAAACGCCACGAAGATCAGTAAAACCTCCCAGGATCAGTGGCTCAAATGCTATTCAACAATGGCGAGAAAGGTTGATAAAAACACCCAGGATCCGAGGCTAAAACATAGCAGAGAAATTTTCCAAGGCTTGGTAAAAACACCCAGGATCGATAGTTTAAATGTGGCTAAAAAATGCAGTGTAAGGTCAGTAAAAACACCTGGGATCAGTGACTCAAACACAGCTGAGAAATGCAGTGAAGGGTCGGTAAAAACATTTAGGATCCGGGGCTATAACACAGCTGAGAAAAGCTTGGAAGGGTTGGTAAAAACACCCAGGACCAGTGGCACAAACACAGCAGAGAACAACAACAAAGGGTCAGTAAAAACACCTGCAATTGGTGGCTAAATAACAGTTGAGAAATGCTTTGAAAGCTCGGTAAAAACACCCAGCATCGATGCTTCAAATGCCGCAGAGAAATGCAGTTAAGGGTCGGTAAAAACTCTCAGGATCAGTGGCCCAAACACAGCTGAGAAAAGCAGTAAAGGTTTGATAAAAGCACCGGAGATTGTTGGCCCAAACACAGCTGGGTAAGTGAAACTGACAGGAGGAAGTGTATATATTTTTTGGAGATACCAGAGTTAGGAGCAATAGGTGCTTGTTTTTGGTATAACAGACTAACAGAGCTTCTGAATTTTGGGCCCATCAGAACAATGGCACCTTCCTAGAATCTCTTTTATAAATGATAAATCCTGCTAATTGGCATTCGTCTTATTTGAGTTTCCCCTGTTGCAGCATTTGTTATTTTGACGAATTTATAAGTCATGATTTACTAAAAAGTAAAGAATCTCTGTTTTAGACTCGAGCAAGTCTAGATGAGACCCTTTCTTCTCAGCTTCATATTTAGTCTCTCCCTCTCAGAGCTAAACCCCCCTGACTCAGCCTCTCAAGCCTTTTGAAGGGAGGGATTTTTTAAACGTGGGGCCGATAAGCTGTCAGAAACGTTGAGTAATGAAAAGGTGGGAACTGCAGCCTTGCCCTTCCTCCTCATCAAGCTGCAATGGCAGCAATTTGTTTTTGGCACCGGCAGCTCAGACGGGCACCTCGGCCACATCAAGCCGCAGCAGAAACGACTTCCGCGGCACTTTAAAAGATGAGGCGCGTCTCACCCAAGAGGGGAATTTTTCATTTAAACTGTCATGTAAAAAGCTTATGTCATGTAAAAAGCACTTCAGCTGTCTTCATGGAGTACACAGGTAACCACCCCCTCCCTTTCTTATCACCGTGCTTTTAAGATCTTCAGACCACTTTGCATCGCTAATGCTGTCAGAATATCTTTACACATAATGTCAAGGCGGCTTTTACATTATGATTGGAAAAGTTTTCTTTGTAGCAGCGCGGTTGAGTTGTTTTATTTGTCAACTTTGTAAGATATTTTAGATTGATTGATGTCACGACCACCTGTTTGTCTTCCCTGTTTAATGATCTGAGTGTCTGACTGCAGAAGACAGACTGCCTGTCTATCAGTCTGCATCTGTCAGTCTCCGCTCTGATGATATGATCTCAGTGAGCTCTTTGATCTGCTCTTAATCTTATCGACATTCTCCTGATAGCTACATTTGCTCTGATTTAATGGACCGGAGAGTTCGTTGCCTCAGGCTTTCTATATGTGTGTGTGGGTGGACATTTCCAGGTAAACCTTCTTCTCCCCTCTGTCACCTCGTCTGCTCTTAAAATACCTGTCAGCCAGCCAGTAACAGATATAGCCGCTGTAGGATACACTTTTTTTTACTTTGGCTCACAGGAAACATCTAAAACAATGATACTCAAATCTGGCCTGGCTCTTAAGGTGCCAGGTGGCCCCTCAACTATTTTCTAATTCCCAAGAAAATCTGAAGTTCACACTTGGAATTGTTTTTGTACTTTTAGTATACATAAGGTGCCAGAGTGCATAAAATAGAATCAAAAATAGAGCTTGTTTATCAAAAAACATGCAAGTGAAGGATCCCCCGCAAATCCCAGTAACGGTCTTAGCTAAGCCCTTAATGTAGTAAAATCCTAGAAATGTCCTAAAATCCTAGAAACATCCAAAAATCCTAGAAACGCCCTCAAATCCGAGAAACATCCCAAAGTCCTTGAAATGTCAAAAGTCAGAGAAATATCCTAAAATCGTAGAAACATCCTAAAATCCTAGAAGTGTCTTAAAATTTTGGTATAGGGCTGCTGCGACTGGCCCCTCCCCCGGTTTCATTTTGCAAAAGTGGCTCCCAAGCAAAGCAAGTTGAGTAACCCTGGTCTAAAAAATTCTGTATGCCAGACAGGAATGATATGCAGCCACACATGTAAAAATGTCTTCCACGTTGGAAAGAGGAAAAGTAGAAAAAAAGGAAGTGTGACTAATGTGCAACATAACTCGTTTTACAGAACCATGCGTAAACTTTAATCACGAATTTCCACTTGTCAGTTCCAATCAAGTTGTAATTTTTAACTCGAGCGCCTCACATCCCACCTTGTTAACTCAAACAATTAGCCATAAATAGTTAATGAAACACTCTTTATGAATACCAAACTGCATTTAAACGCACTTGTCTCTTCATGTGAGGGGGGAGAAATGGCAAATGTCCTAAAAATGGAACTGGTGTTAAAAAATGGAGCATTCGCTTAGAGGTCTGGATGAGGCCACGGGTTTTGTTTGGTGGTTTTGTTTTGCATTTGAGCCATGAGGAATAAAGTTTTGAGTCTGTGTCACGACAGCAATTAATGCTGCAGCTTGGAGAGCAGCACCCTTTTGGAGATGTGAAAGGAAAGGTCGCTGCCAGAGTCAGGGCTAAGAGGACACTAGAGATTTTTCCTTAACCCTAATTTTCTAGCAAAGTGCCAGATCTTTTGAGAGAACTGAAGCTTCTGCAGAATTCATAACAACACTTTTAAGAGTGTTTTGGGGGGTGAGGGAATGGTGGTGAAGAGTGAAGAGGATAAAAAATAGTGATCACAGTTGATGACTGAACAGTATCATTGCAAACCCTTCTGTACCCCTTTGTCCAGCTGCTTCACATTGTGAGATTGGTGAACTTTGAGGACTTTATGAGGCAAATTTGAAAAAGAATCGTTAAAACTGATGCAACAGAAGTCAAGTTTGATATATGGTCAGGTGCTTGACACTTTAAATATGTGTTGCTCAACAGAAATTTAACAGTCTAGCGTTGTTTTAGATTTATGCTTCAGCGAGAGCTTTTAGGTCATCTCCGAGCCTGTCTGTGAGCACCGTGTCCCCTCACTCACTTCAGTGGGCCGGGAAATAAAATCAATAAATCAATAAATACAAACACGGTTGATTTCTTCCTGCGGCGCTGACATTAAAAATATTTTGGTTCAGTAAATATCTGCTGTCCATCAGAGTGGTGAAGGCAGTTTGGCCTGCTGCTGTGTACTGCTGCTGACAAACGGCGACTTTTCTGGACAGAGACGCTGAGAGCAGGGTCCAAGTTGGCTGGGTTGAAAACTGCTATCTCTGTGGTGCGGATAATAACACTACCAGTCACATTGCATAAGAAATTATTACGTCCTCGACAATCTCCAGGCGAGCATTTTAGTGTTAGAAGTCACTTTTTTCTGTCAAAAATATATAATTTCTGTTGAGCGACACTCATCAAAGATGTCGTGCACCATTCCATTTTTTAGTCCTATAATGCACCTTGATTATATTGTTCATTCACCCATCCTACCTTGTAAAAATCATTTTAAAACTGCAGATACCGGAGACAACAAGTCCTCATCCCAAGTTGTCATATGTTGCAGCTTTGCAGTGGGCTTCCATGTTTACATATGTATTTCGCTCTAGATATCCTTAAGCTTTTGTTGTTGACGTTCCGGGACGCCGTTATCATGATGTCAATAAAAGCACATGGTAAAATTATGCTGCACTGGTGATGTTTAGGCGAAAAAAGCACATGGTAAGGTTTAGAAAAACAACATCACACTCAGACAGGAAGCAAACACCAGACTCCTGTATGAAAGTCCAGGGTTTGTTTGATCCATCCACCATTCCTCCCACTCTATAGGGACTTTAATGCTCTGTGGCGTATCATATGGCCGTCCACATTCTCAACTGATGCTGACTGTCCATGTTTTATGCAAATGCAAAAAGTGGCTTTTGGCGTCGGAAACCTACGTCAAAGCACGGTGTCTGTAATTTTTATGAGTCTTTTGAAGTTTTGTGTTTCATCAAGGTTGTTTTGTGTTTTTTTGTAGTCATTTTGGGTCTCTTAGTGTCTCTGTGTAGTCATTTTGTGTCTTTGAAGGTTCATGCATCTCTTTGTGGCCTTTTTGTGCCTCTTTGTGGTCATTTTGAGTCTCCTCTTGGCTGGTAGCCTACTTGTTAATTTGAGTAATATTTTGCAGGGGACACACTGTGCTCCTGGGCTTATGCCAGTGGGCCCCTTCAGTAATCCATCCATGCCTCCACCTCATAATGCTTTAGGTTATAAATGTATAGTCCAGGTATCTGTTGTGATATCACAATGACATCAAGAGGATTATTTTTTCTGACTTTTAGAAGCTCCTCCAGAGCGACAAAAAACATTATACTGCTGTTAACAACTGTCAGCTGAATAAACTTGATGTGTAAAATTGGTGGAATGGCCCTTTAAAGCCTGAAATTTAAGTCTATGGGTAACATAAAGACTGGAAAGATCAGTACAAATTTTAACTTAATTTGCTTTGCTGTTGGAAGCTTTAATGTGTACCCATGGGTCAAAGTTTTAGTGGTTATGCACACATTAAGTACGCTTTTTATAAAACCTAAAACAGCTTTTCTCTGGAGAGAGGCCAACACATCGTCCAACCTCTGATTTGTTAACATTAAATATTTACAGCGAGGCCCCTTGTATGGCGTTAAATGAGTGACAAGTGTGCTTTGCTTAACACTTTGCGATTAGAAGAGATGAATGGGATTAATCAAGAAAGGGGAACTTGTGCAACCACTTCAATTGTAGTGATGGGCCAGCCGACCAATAAGCAGGTGGTCCGGCCGCCTGCCAGAGCACTTCTCCTAACTTGGACACTTAAACACTTTGAACACCTACTGCAACTCCCAAAAGTACCGGATTAAAGCTTAATAGATTCGTTTAATCTTGAAAAGGGATCAGAGAGGAGGAGTCGGATGCAAGCAGTTTCAGCTCTGCACTTTCAAAAAGACAATTAGTATCAGTGTCGTCTTGATGTGCCAACTACAATGGTGGCAAACAGAGTTTGACTCGGTTAATTGGCGGTGATGCATTACAAGGAACATCACAGCTGACACACAGAGTGCAGGACGAACTGTAACAGGACTTCACACTTAGCGCAGAGCAGACATGAGGTGTGTCAGTGCGCTAATCATACACGCGAGGCTTGTCAGAGTCAAACAGCTGCCTCACTGAACGCAGCTGCAGACAGAGAAGGTGAACAGGGGTTTGGAAGGGGAAACAGTTTTCCGTTTTTGTCAACTGTGGAATGAAACTAAGTACATTTACGACAAGTAATGCAGTTAAAGACACTTCTGAGTGATGTATACTTTACTTGGGTTTCCATTTCTATTTATGCTTCTTTATACTTCTACTCCACAACTTATTAGAGGGAAATATAATTTATTACTATTATGTAATAAGTCAAGATGATTATTATAGATTATGCGTCCATTTTTCAGCTGCAACATCAAATAAAAGTGTTTAAAAAATAAGAGAAAATAAATAAATAGAATAGTATCGTCTGATGTTCTTGTGTTTCAAATACATGGGCCGGACGTGGCCATCGAACAGACCGGGGGGGTCTGGCACCGTGTAGTTCCTAGAGCAGCTCCCATAGGTGTAAAGCCATTTCATCGTCATTTTTCATCTCTTTGCGGCCATTTTTACTCTCTTAGGATAAGTACATTGTAATTTGTGTGACGTTTTGCAAAAGAAGGCTGGGCTGGCCCCTCGACACTTTGGGCTGCTGAGCCTGTGCCCAGTAGGTCTGTTCAGTTATACATCTGTGGTATTTTTACTGAGGCTAAAGATCTTTGTACTTCTTCTAAATCTGTTCAGAACAAACGGTTTCTGATGTAATTTGTGAAATAATGACTGACTGTATTAAAGGTATCTTTCTTATCATTAACACCTTAACTCAGGTACATGTTTTTAACACTTTTCTTGACAGAGATTGTGTTGATGAAACACTAAATAAATTAAGCAGTTTTCCCACCTGGATTTACAACATGTTGTCCACCTTTATTTTTGAACTTGTGATCAGTACCTTTAAAAATAAATATGGACAAAATTTGAACACTGCACTAGTTTGGAGTCTGGCTGCAGGGATTTCTCCCGTTCAGCCTCAAGAGCATTAGTGAGGTCGGCCTCTGATGTTGGACGATAAGGTCTGGCTCACAGTTGGCGTCACTTTTCATTCCAGAGCTGCTTAATGGGGCTTAGGTCAGGGCTCTGTGCAGACGAGTTCAATTCCTGCACATCAAACTGGAAAAATGTTTCTTTATGGACCTGGCTTTGTGCACTTAAAATACTGGTTTTGGGGCACAATTCCAACAGGAAAAGCAGCAATATCTTGGTAAAAACGACTACTTTTTATGGCACTGTTCTGGCAGAAAGAACAGTAATGTTTTAGTAAAAAAAAGAAGTTGCTTTTGGTGACAATATTCTAGCAGGAAGAGCAGAGCTATGATAAAAAAAACAACCACTTTCCACAATCTAAGCAGGAAAAGCAGCAACATCAGGGAAAAGCAACTTGTTTTTAAAAAGTGGCTGGAAAGGCAGTAACAGGTCCCTACAAAATGCCCATGTTTGGTGCCTTGAAAGTTACAGGAAATGTCACTTTAGAAACTTTGATGTGTGAAAGGTACAAATGTAACATTCGCGCTTTGCAGAAATGGACAATGCCAGCAGTTTCCTCTGGTTACTGGGCTGCTTCAGGCATTTAGTTTAGTTACTGAAAAAGTCCTTCAGAGTCCTTGAATTTTACTTGCCCCTGTTAAATAATGTTGCAGCATCTCGGAAAATAAACAGCAGACACATGAGGATACCAAGAGCAAAGTATGTAGACTCAGAATTTCACTGACGAAGCGGCTATAGGTGACGACTTGGGAATGGGAACGTGTTGCATAAACAGCCAATCAGTAGAGAGATTTATAAAAACTCAGCAGCATCTCAGTCAGCGTGCCGACAGTCTGTCATTTATCAGAAAGGGATTTCTGCCAGTCAGCCAGTCTATCATGAGGTCACTCAGTCAGTTTGGGCTGCAGAGATTGACAGAGATGGACTCAACTCTGTGTCAATCTCTTTATTCCCACCAGGATTAACCTGCTGACTCCTAACCTCCACTGTCTGCCTTTCTCTGCAGCTCAGACACTCACACACTCATGCACACACACACACACACACACACACACACACACACACACACACACACACACAAAAAGCCAATATCTTGCGAGAACAATCCATAGACCCTCCTCAACATCTGACCCGCCCACTACTTCCTCTTCACCCATGGTGCCTCTGTTTCCCTCCTCTCATCAATCTTCTTTGCTGTTATCAGAAAACTTCATTAACGAGCTCCAATTAAGTTTGGCTAGATTGGCGGTAGCCATGGCAACGAAACTGTTCATATTATGGTTTAGCCAGGAGAGAAAGGGAGTGAAAAGGAAAGCACTCAAACAGAGGAAGTGATGATGTGAAGGAAGCATGAGAGGAAGTCCTGAGTTTGGAGCCGATAATGTTTTTAACCACGTCATAATTAGAAATGTATGTTATTGTTTATTAAGGCAGCGTACACAAGTTTCTGGATTAGGGTCATTCTTAAAATGTAGGGTTCAAGTAATTATTTCTTTTTGCTGAGGCGCCTCACTCTTTTTGATTCAAGTTCTCCATCTACGTTCTTTATCTTCATTTTTTTAGTCTCACTGACATATAACGATTGAAAGGCCAGTCAGATATTTTAAATATACCAGATTACGTGGCTTGAACGTTTTTCAGGCCAAGGACCCCTCAGATAAAAGAGGGACGGAGCAACGACTCCATACTTCATATACTGTATAAAACTGTTCTGTATATTAAACTGGGTGGATGGATGGCGATGGCTATATCAGAAACATCAGAATCAACCAACATGCCAGTTTCTGCCAATATGACTGATATTTTTATTAAGTAACTTATTTTATTGAAAGAGTGAACATCTACAAAACATAGACCCGAAATTGAATTTTTTTTCTGATTTTGCACAAAGAATTAATAGCACTTCATTAACAAACCAAATTAACAATTTTATGACTCTATCTGCCGGTGGGACATCACAATAATAGTAAGCATTATATGATGTTAATTCCACCACAGAAAAGGCTTGATGATTGCTGTAATTACATGGTAAAAAAAAGTGGATGTATCGGTACAAAAACCAAAGACATTCCCTTCAGCCTCAGCTGTACTTTGTGTTTAGTGGTAATTATCAAATAATACCACTAAGCTAAGATGAACAGAAAGATGAAATGTTAGTCATAAGCATAGCTGTAATCTTTGTCTTTTTTGACAGGAATTAGTCTTGAACTTTGCTGCCCAAAATATGGAAATGTGTCTTGAGCTTAATGTTATTTAAAATTAAGAACAAGACAATACAGAAAAGAGATCATGAAGGTAACATCAGCAACATGGCTTCAAAAGACAAAGGCGTGGATGCAGTTATCCTAGGCTTCGCTCGATGTTTTTTTTTTCAAATCTGCACTGTTATTTGCAAATGATCAAATAAAATATGTGGCAAGACGTCACTCAGCTTTCTGCATGAGTTGTTGACATAGGTGCGACAACCACGTAACAATCCTGGTGACGCTGTTTTTGAGTGAGAAAGCGTAAAAAACAGAGACCCTCAAAGCAATCACACTGTAAAGTCACAGTTATTTACCTCAGTTTTTGTCGACATCTGTCCACAGACTGTTGTTTTCTATGTTGGCTTCCTTGGGGCTCTGTTAGTGGCAGAGCGGATTCTGCTCAGCACTTCCATCACTCTGGATTTGATGCTGTTGATGTACGTCATGTTTTAAGACACTTTCAAATCTGATTTGAGTAGTGAGAGCAGCCACATTGAGGTGTGGTTTGGATGTGACTTTCATGTGATTTTTTCTTTTATAATGAATCTGGATATAATCTGGATTTGCCAAAAACAAATCTGTGCTGGCAGTCTGAAAAAGGCTATGGAATAAAATAGAAGAGCTAATTGTGCATTGTCCAAGGAGGCTGTAAAAACAAAATGCCATATGGGAAAAAACAAACAAGAACACTGAGCAACGTCTTTCTAATTTTGCCTTATCTAAAATGTTTGATGTAGCATCTAAAGGCGTGTATCCACAGAACATTTTTCTTTGACAGAAAAACGACGGCAGGCGCTGGGGAGCCCTCCACCCCAGCACTTAATTAAAAAAAGCACCCCCAATGCTTTTTGCAAAAAAAAAAAGTCTATGATGACAATAACTTGATGTTAACGTAAGGCTACATAACCAGGGCTACCAGTACGCTACCAATGAGCTTAAAATTCTTAAATTGACAAAGACACAATAGTCACGAACAACATGCATTGTCCAGCCGACCTATCATGCAGTTCAGGTTAGACAAAACCAGCACCTTTTTTAAAAGTTTAGAGATTTTCAGCTAGAAGGGCTCATTGTGCTTGACAGCTGCATGTGCTCTCTCCTTATTAGGAGGAATTAACAAAAAAAAACATGTTCATTGCTACTATATATATATACATACATACACACACACACACACACACACACACACACACATATGTATATTGCAATTGCTGCATATTGAGTGTCTGCCAATACCAATACTTGCATTTACCTGGATAATACAGCTGCACAATGTAATCTAGTGAATATGCTCAACAGGTTCTGTAATGCAATCCGAAGATCCACAGATCCTATGTTTTGGGTTTGTTTTTTTTTTTTTTGTTTTGTTTTTTTTTTACAAAAATAACAAAGCAAACAAATTAAAAACATTTTTATATGGCTCTTATCACAATTCCTCTTTGTGCAGCATTTGTTTTTTCAACAAAATAAGAAAGTAAACAAACTAAAATGTGTCTTCAGAGATTGCTCTCAAATCCACTTAGTGTAGCATTGTAATAAAAGTTAAAAAAAAAAAAAAAACACAGTAAATGAGTAATTTAATCACAATTCCACTTCAAGGAAGGCTAGTGTTATAGCTTAACTTTGACATTTCCAGAACAAAATAAAATCTGTCACAATTATGCTTATTACAGCAATATAGTAAAACTAGGTCACTACAAAAGAACAACAGCTTAAGTAGAACATGAGAAAAAAAACAGTTTATAGATATGTTTTTATCAGTTATTGGACTGGCAGCATTTCAATAAAACCTGAATACCTGCTGCATATTGTGCTCACCATTAATAACAACTGTGTGACCGCAGATGTAAACAATGGATTAGGTAGGGCGCATGCTCAAACTAACTGATCCCGATCAAGTAAAAAATGCCTCCAACAGGCCCGAAAACCAATGCATCCAATCCGATCGGGACATCCCTCCTCATAAAACAACGCAGCACTGAATCGTTACATTGTTGTCTTACCAGAACACCAGTTTATCTAACTGAAAGTCTGTATGTGCATCCTGTCAGGAGCCTCAGTGCAGATCTGTCCATCAGCTGATCTGGAGTCAGAGTCACCTGAGTGCTCAGTTATCAGTGCGAGTTCATGCAGGCTGTCCCGAGATCAGTATTTTTTCCCACTGATTGGTTGTCAGTGACTCTGACTGGACCGCTGCAGATGGTGTGTGATGAGCATCAGCTGCTTCCTGTGTGTGTGTGTATTTCTGACTCACATGTAAGTGTGGGATAGATACGGCCACTGACACACTGACCATGTCTTACACGCCTCCCTGCACATTGCTGACAGCACTTACTCTCTCCCTCCATTTCTCTCTCACTCTCACTTTTCTCTCTTCCTTGATATGTCTCTCCTGTCTTGCTCTCCCTCTTTCTCTCCATCCATCTCTGTTTTGCCCTCGCCTCCTGTCTCGCTCTTTCTCTCTGGCCTCAGGAGATAACTCTGACACCTCTGGGATGGATGCTCTCTCTCTCTCTCATACACACACACACACACACACACACCTCCTCCACACACACATGTAACACTCCTTCATTTGTGGCCCAGTATATACACTGATAAGCAGCCCAGGTCCTCCCTGGCTGCCTCTCATACACAAGGTAGAATAGGCTTTGTGTGAGTGCTAAGCGCCTGAGGAGCGCTATCTCCTACCTCCATAGTCTGAAGGCTGTTGTATAGCAGGGGAATAATGGGCTATAACTCACCGCTAAGCTACACTGGATTACAGTCAGGGGATGGCAATTTGTGCATGAGTTGGAGTGCGAGCGTGGTGGGATGTGTGTGTGGAAATGTTGGCGCGCGTGTGCCCGAACGGATGTGAGCGTTGGTGGAAAGCAGCAAAGTACTTTCAGAAGAATTAGTTTGATTTTTGGGTTCCTTTACTTTACATAAGCCTGCATTAACTGATTTTTTGCCACTTGTTGGCAGCAGAAAAGAGCTTTAAACAAAACGCTGTCGTTCCCACACATCACTTCTGAGACGGATATGGTTAGCAGTTCCCTTTGTAAACCTTTGAAATGTGAGTATATTGTCTGTAAAAAAATGGGAGGACGGCAATGAGCAACTTAACAAGAAATGTCCCAAAAATAGCAAGAAATCACTAAAATAATATATATTACATAATATAAGAAAATGACCTGAAAATAATCATAAAAAGGACAATTAACAAACAAAATCAAAAAAAAAAAAAAAAATAACCAGAAGAAAGAGGTTAAAAAATTTTGGACATTATTCCTTAGTTTTTATTATTATTAGATTATATCTATTAATGCTGCCAAGCCAATTTTTTAGGTCATTTTCTTCTCACATTTACTTTTTACAATTTGTGGGAAACTTTTGCCAAGTTGTTCATTTCCTTTTTTCAGCATCCTTTTTAAAGATCTCAAACCAATTTTCTCAGCTATCAGAGCTTTAAATTCTTTGAACATCCATCAGATATTGAAGTACATTTTCATTTCTTTGGAGTGTTTCTGAACTGATGAATGTAACTCCAAAAGTCATACAGAAATATGTGGCCATTTAGCCTCTAAATTATATTCCGACACTATTTGAAAACTTTGTCTGCCGATCAGCTCCCAAAATGTAGTTTATGTTATGTGTAACAGTTGCCACATCACTACTTAAATGTTAATGATGCAGTTTTCTTGAGTTCTATATATAATTGTGCATAATGGGTAGTTTTGATACCTAAAGGCATTTAAAGGTTTTGCCCCTGCACCAAAGATCAAAACACAAGATTGAAGCTTGCATCACTTTTATACAGACTGAAGCTTGCAAGTTCACTTTTTGGTTATTATGTCAGTTATAAATACAGTCATCTGCCTCTACTGAGTGAAAATTGGTCTTGCTCCCATTAATATTAATGCTGAACTCGCTCAGAAGCTGTCATATAATGACCTAATTCAGAGCTTCCCTGTTGGTTCCATCAGAGGGTATAGATTTTGTCCTTAGTCATTAGTTCAGGCTCCACACATTAGATAAATTAACACAAATTTAATTTTATTTAACAAAATGTAAACAACACGTGAGCGTAGAACATAGTGAAATAACATATTGCAAGAATAAATTGCAAATAATTAAAACTTAGTCGATGGATAGCATTGTAACCTATCAATAATTCTTCTGTAGTGGAGCGTATGTACAGAGTTTAAGTTTTGTGACTTTCTGATTTTATGTGCGAGTACCCAAATTGCCAGAAATTGGTTTTGATTTTCACGTAACGGCTTCAATTCCCTGTCAGAAAACAGTTATCCGACAACATGTTTATTTATGACATCAGAGGTGTCCCGGCCCAGACTCTGAACATTATATAGCATATTTAAAGTTTTAATATTAACTGCAATTAATAACAAGCATAATGTCATTAACATAACCAATACCAACCACTGAACCTATAAATATGCAATAGATTTTTAATTATAATCAGTTGGCAGACTGCAGATAAAGATATGTGGATATATTCACTCATTTTTGTGGAAAATTAAAGCTCGTAGCTCTGGGTGCTGATGCTAACACTTTTTCTTTAGTGAGTATTTGAATGCAGGAGTATCTGTACATCGCTGTACGGCTTTTTACTCACTGTAAGAAAAGAAGCTGAGCACTTCTTTCACCACTGTGCCGTGTGTGATTGTGTGTGCTCTTTGTGCAGCAGTATCGGGTGGGAGGTTGAAAATGGGATAGCACCCTTTTCCTTGTGATTCATTTCCCCTCGGTGCAGATAGAGGCAAATAAATTGCAGGGCGCAGCAGGGAGGCAGATTGAGCCACAGATCAGCATGTTGCAGGATTAGTTGAACAAGTTTCCACACAGCGCTGCTTCTGTGTCGCTCGAGGCATGCAGAGGCTCGCTATAGCAAAAATAGAAAACAGCTTGATTGAAATGATGGCAAAGTGTAATCATTGATTTTGAAAGTTTGGGGCGGGGGGGTCCACCCCCAGATATGCCATTAGATATCATCAGTTCAAGACGTTCAGCGCATTCCATGCGTCAGCTCTTGATAAAAGCTGTCGAGGAGGGTGATGCATTTCACCCGCTATGACTTCTGATCTATAAAGATGCAAGCTGCTGCTGCATTGAATTCTTGTCTAATGGGGCTACTGTTGTGAGGAAATAGCTTGGGTATAATGGATTTCTACCTGTTGGGCTGCAGAAACTCACTATAAGTTGGCAACTCAAGAAAAGAGTCTCGATTTGTTGCTTTAAATAGCATGTCTTAAGCGCTTTAAGCTGGAACTTCTCTTCACGGGCGAAGAGTGAAAAGTTTGCAGAATCAAAGGCAGTTTGTTTCTCAGCGTGGCAGCTGGGAAACTCAAGTTTTTATCCGCAGCGTCTTGTGTCGTTATGCACACATGAGGGCTGAGACGAAGGTGGACAAACAAGGCTCCAAGGTACACAGCCATCTTCCGCGTGATGATTCCCATCCAGACTGTGTGTTCTTGGGTCAACGGTGAACCACGTCTATCCCATATGTCAACATTCATGTGTGTGTGTGTGTGCGTTTGTGTGTGTGTTTTTCTCTGTTTACATATGTATGCATTTCAAAGAGCTGGCTGCTGGGTTATGTTTGATAAATATCCCAAATGATTTAATATTTGAGATTTAATATTGGAAAAGTTAATTAAAATGTGTGTCTGCTGGTGGGTGTAAAGTCAAGTGTTCTTCAGCAACTTACCAAATCATTCAGGCTGTGAATGTCCAATTAAAATGTTTGTATATATTTGGATGTGTGCGCTTCATGAGCTGTTTTTTTTTTAATTAACTCCTACTGTGCTTTGATAAAAACAAAAAGAACATTAAAACTGATTTTATTGTTTTATTTAAAAATAGAATTATTTCAAACATACTTTTTGGTGCTTTTATAAGTTTGACAACAAAGTATACCTCTCAGCAGTTTATTGTCCTCAGTGAGACTTTGTAATGAAAGATAGATGAAAAGAAGAAAGAATAGGACAGACAGCTCCATATCCTGAGGATAATATGCGTATATCAAACAGTTTCAAACCTCATGATTTATGCACATTGCTTACAATCAGTGCATGCAGTGTTGTTCTCTCCATGAAGTGAGGTGGATAATTAGGATGAGTAGGTCTGAGGGGTTGATAGGTGTGTAGCAAGTATTGTTTGTCTTTTTCTTCGTCAATTTTTGTGTTATGATGGAAAAGGTATGTAGAAATACCACAGTCTAAAAATACTCCATTACAAGTAAAAGTCCTGAGATAATAATTTGTTACTTAAAGCTGTGGTAGGCAGGAGTCTGGAAAAAGATGAATGAAAAATGACAGATTTTGCAAATACACCGTCCTCCTAAAGATATCGCCAAAAGCCACTTTTCTGGGCTGTATGAAACGCCACTGGATGGCATCAGATGAGGATGTCGTCGGACAGAACCAGGTGTGGTGTTGTTACATGCTGGCGGATGGCCAGATGGCACCTGGCACATCTATTGCGAGCGCGGACGGACAGAACCTGTCGCGTCTGCGTCAAACACGGCAGGATGGCGTCAGTTTGAAACACTGCTGATAATGAGAACAAGGGCATGTAAAAGATGGGAAGGGTGGTGGATGGATCCAACAAACCTGGGACTTTCATGCGGGAGTCCGATATTCGCTTCCTGTCTGAATGTGTGGCTTTGTGGCATTAATGCAGACACATACTAAATATAATTGCTGTGTGCTTATTGAGGCACAAGGTAAAAGGTTAAATCAGATACAATGAGAGACATGCAGAAATGCATGTGCACCTTGACGTTTTCTTTTGTTTATGCCCTCTTTCTCTCTGTCTCTACCTCAGAAATACTGCTAAATTTTACAGAATGGCCCTTTATGAGAAATGGAATTGAGAAAAAATGAACCATCAGCTGGTGATTAAAGTATAACTGATGTTAGCTGTTAAATGTGTAAAGAGTTGATTAATTGTATTGCAGGGAACAGCTGAGAGACTGATTCAATAAGCTACAGTAAAATCCCTGATGTAAAAAAAAAATATTTTCCTATGCACAGTAACGTGAAAGATATGAGCAAAAAGTCCAACTCATTGTGTAAGTGCCAAGCCGAGTTCAAAATGGCTCAAACCCACAAGTGTTCGCCAGGGGCAGCAGCCTCGGGGAGAACAACAGAAAGTCAGAGCAGATATCTGAAGTGTTGGAGCTTTGCTTTTACAGACTCACACGCTGCACACGCATTGAATGATAAAGGCTCCACGCAGCTCAAGCGTCGAATGATAAGCAACACAGTTTCATATTCATCACATTATTTTGAATTCTGTCTCTCATGCACCTTCAAATCACTGTGTCCTTTTAAAGTTATGTCATCTCTAAATTCATTTTCTCCCCTTCAGAGATATAGAAGGCTCCATTTGTTCAGGCACTGTGCTCGACCTAAATTAGCTCTCACAACTTTATGGCGGCTATTTTAGTTATCTCTCCTGCTGCTCTTAGCTCTTCCTCCTCAGGGACGGAGAGACATATCCAGCCGTCTCAGAGTCACAGTAGATGTGAAATAAATAAAGATGATGTTAAAGGAAGGAGGGAGTATAGATGCTTTCCGTAAAGTCCTCATCAGTGGACTATTTGTTTACAGATCTTTAGACTCATTGCAGAAGCGCATCTTAACTGCTTGTCCTATCACTCTTGGCTTTGTGCTATTCTCGCTCAGTCCTAGTATGTCATCTTAAGAAATCCTATCTATAACTGTTAATTCAATTTATCGATTGGCACTCGTTCTATCTTTTCTGTTTTGAATGTACTGGTAGACTCCTCGAGATGAATACGACTTATCCCTGGCTAACTAGCATGCTATCGTGGACAAAGTACACAATCGCATTCAACACTGATTATAAATTATTTTATTTATTATAATATTTGGTTGTTATACCCATTAATACATTGTCTGGTACGTGAGTCTTCAACCAGGGAGTCCTCAGAGTTACTGCAGGGCATTTACTAAATTATTGTTTAATAATTTCTTTATATTTCTTTATAATAATTTCTTTATATTTTCTCTTTTTTTTAATCAAGAAATTTAAAAATGTTAAAAATATGTTGCCTTTTGGGCAAAAATATTTTTTTAGAAAGTTGAGTTTCCTCCCTCAACTCCATGAAAATCAAGTACTCTGCCTAAAATTGGATTTTTTTGCAGATATCCAAATGCTGTTAACAGCTCATTTGGTCTGTACCGATACATCCACTTTTTTTTACCATGTAATTACAGCAATCATCAAGCCTTTTCTGTGGTGGAATTAACATCATATAATGCTTACTATTATTGTGATGTCCCACCGGCAGATAGAATCATAAAATTGTTAATTTGGTTTGTTAATGAAGTGCTATTAATTCTTTGTGCAAAATCAGAAAAAAAATTCAATTTCGGGTCTATGTTTTGTAGATGTTCACTCTTTCAATACGGCCTTACTTGGGACACAAATATCAGTCATATTGGCAGAAACTGGCATGTTGGTTGATTCCGATGTTTCTGATATAGCCCTCGCCATCCATCCACCCAGTTTAATATACAGAACAGTTTTATACAGTATATGAAGTATGGAGTCGTTGCTCCGTCTCTCTTTTATCTGAGGGGTCCTTGGCCCGAAAAACGTTCAAGCCACGTAATCTGGTATATTTAAAATATCTGACTGGCCTTTTAATCGTTATATGTCAGTGAGACTAAAAAAATGAAGAGAGAGAACTTAGATGGAGAACTTGAATCAAAAAGAGTGAGGCGCCTCAGCAAAAAGAAATAATTACTTGAACCCTACATTTTAAGAATGACCCTACTCCAGAAACTTGTGTACGCTGCCTTAATAAACAATAACATACATTTCTAATTATGACGTGGTTAAAAACATTATCGGCTCCAAACTCAGGACTTCCTCTCATGCTTCCTTCACATCATCACTTCCTCTGTTTGAGTGCTTTCCTTTTCACTCCCTTTCTCTCCTGGCTAAACCATAATATGAACAGTTTCGTTGCCATGGCTACCGCCAATCTAGCCAAACTTAATTGGAGCTCGTTAATGAAGTTTTCTGATAACAGCAAAGAAGATTGATGAGAGGAGGGAAACAGAGGCACCATGGGTGAAGAGGAAGTAGTGGGCGGGTCAGATGTTGAGGAGGGTCTATGGATTGTTCTCGCAAGATATTGGCTTTTTGTGTGTGTGTGTGTGTGTGTGTGTGTGTGTGTGTGTGTGTGTGTGTGTGTGTGTGTGAGAGAGAGAGAGAAGGGAAAGAGGATATTCTCGTTTCTAAGAATAGACCTTGAAGACAGAAGTAACTGTGACGTGACGTGTGTTGTGGTAAAAGTGTGTGGTGTCTGTGTGTGTGTGTTTGCGCGTGTGTTGTGTGTGTGTGTGTGTGTGTGTGTGTGTGTGTGTGTGTGTGTGTGTGTTCATGTGCAAGACACTCGAGGCATTCTATGGATCGTTCAGTGTTTAATCCACCGCTTCGCCGCCCTCGTCATTCCCAAGTGGCAACATCCACTATCCGCCAGATCCCCAAGGGAAGGGGTGGAGAGAGAACAAGAAGGAAAAAAAGAAATAAAGAGAAAAAGAAGGAGAGAGAGAGAGAGAGAGAGAGAGAAATGAGGGGGGAGGTAAAGAGATAAAACATGGAAAAGTGGAGTAAAAGATGAACAGAGAAAAGAGGAGGTATGTGAGGAGAGGCGAGGCGATAAAAGACGCAGAGAGAGGTGGAAAACGAGATAATCACTGAAACATGAAGAACAAGGGAGTGAGAGAAAAGAGGACAGATTTAGTGGAAGCAGCGGTGAGAGGATGAGAAACAAACAGAGATGGGGGGAAGCGCAGAGACAGGAGGACGGAGAGGGAGATGGAGCGATAGAATGGCTCTCTCCTCAGTTCACTGGATTCCTTTCGTGTTTCCAACTCATCATCTCCGCAAAGGGAATCAAAGATGAAATGAGTAGCGTGATCTGGGGAGAGCGTGGGCGGACTGGAGGATCAGTGTGTGTGTGTGTGTGTGTGTGTGTACGCACTTGTTTTTGTTAGAACACGTACTGTATGAACTTTATCTGTATCTATCTGTGAAGTTGTATTTGAAATTGTACTTCATAGTACCCCTGTGGGTTTACGTTCTTGCGTATTCATGTGGGTGAATGTTTGTATTTGTTGCAGAAAGAATACATACAGTATAAAGTGTAATTTAATTTTAGTTTTAGTTGATGCTATAAAAGAGTGTGTCTTTTCATGTTTGACAGCTGTTTGATACAGGCCCGTTTCCACTGCAGAATTTCGGGGTTAGTTTTAGGGGGTCTTGCCTACATGTCTCTACCACAGGAACTTTAACAAGGGTGAAACAAGTCTCTGCCTGGGGTTGGTACTTCCAATGTGCAAAGCACTGGATCAGTCAGCTCCCCCTGTTTATTGTTGATGTAAGCGACACAAATAACCAATTTTGCAGTAATCATATGTCCACATATTCAAAGTATCGCCCCGTTGCTATCAGCAAACTGCATCCTCAAAACCACATGGCCAGCTCCGTCTCCTATGATTATTTTTGTTACCACCCGCCCACTTTTTGTTCAATTTTACCCATACTCGTGCTCATGAATTTATAAAAAATTGTTTTTTATCTATTACACAACTTCACTGACCTGGTGCAGATCTCTGGGTATCGGAGACAGAGTAGAGTGTTACAGTATGAATGAGGGATAACGATGTTCTGAATTTGTCACCAGCACTGGTTGGGTTTTCATTAAACCTCAAGTTGCGCATATTAAAATTGCAAAATTATCACAAAAAAATATTTCACAAAACTGCAATGGATGCTATTGCTATGCACTTGTCAGTAGGAACTGGCTCCCTCATGATGCAGCAGGCGCTACAAGAGCTGTTATTGCATCGCATATCTCTTTAAAAGTTGAGCGGATCATCTGGAGGTTTTGAATGCATAAGTCCCCTCGTGAAATCGTGCATAAGTCCTCGTGAAATCTCATACCTGGCCACTCCCACATATAAGGGGCTTGCCTTTCCATTATCACTCGAATAACATGCCTGTTTTGCCTTCGATTGGAAATAATGACGGCTAGTGTGGTGGCTGCAATAGAAATTAAACTGCTATTGTTTTGCTTCTTGGAATATTATCATGAGAGGAGAAATTGTATAAGATTGCGAGAAAAGCGGCATAACGTCAATGGAAAGTCATCTTGCAATTGTGTTTTATTGACGTTTTAAAGATATTACTTAATTTTTGTGCAAATCTGTAATGGAAACCTGCCAAGAGACAAAGTAGGATGTTACCGAAAGAATAAGTGTTTAACACTGTAAACTTCTAGGTTACAAATAGTAGAGGCAGTATTACCTCTTATCTGCTGTCAGTGGCAGCTACTCCATCCTTTCCACCGCTGACAGTTGATTGCCGTATTTGCCTTGTGGTTTGATGGTCCAGGGTTGTGATGTATGTAATAGATTTTTCACAGATTTTTCTAAATGACAGAATTAATAGATTTTCTGTTGCAATAAAAACCATGAAATGGGAGCAGGATCAATAGGTAGTGTAATAAAGAGCCTGTACATGTAATTTATTAACTTAAAAAAAGGTGATTTAATGTTGAGTTAATCCTTGAGCTCTATTAAAGCGTCCATTCGTTCAATACGCAGCAACGCCTCCCTCCATTCAGAGCCAGCTCTGCTTTTATTACAGCTGCACCACAGTGTCTTCGACAGGCTGAATAATGTTATAAATACCGTCACAACTATTGATCTGCTCACTGGACACATAGCTTTACAACAGATGGCAGGTGGTGCTTTTATTATTTTTTTTTATTATACTGTATGGCCATAATCAAATCAAAGACGCTCATAGAAATCTGAGGACCTTGATAAATAATTATAGATGTCTTGAAAAAAAATACTTGTGAACTTGATACTGATGGATTTATAGGATTTGAATGACCTCCTGTTGAGATTACACTTCACCGAGCACAGCGGGGAAAAATAAATAGACTGCAAAGGTAAAAAAAAAAAAAAAGGGAATAAAAGCAGAAGGTTTCGTCTTCACACATTTCACTCTGGCTTTTTCTGCAGTAGGTGTTGATTCATACATTTGTATAAATGGAAGCGTATCTGCTCTGTGAGATGTCAAAAACTCCCCAGAAATGCTTTAGAAGACGCTGGCAATATGGATCACCCTTGAGGCAAACAAAAAAAAAATGTTTTGGTTACACGGTTTGGGTAAAATACTGAAAAGATGTCAGCTTTTTGTAATA
Organism: Plectropomus leopardus; assembly: GCF_008729295.1. Lineage (NCBI taxonomy): Eukaryota > Metazoa > Chordata > Actinopteri > Perciformes > Serranidae > Plectropomus > Plectropomus leopardus. The sequence continues at coordinate 4,122,189 of NC_056480.1, read as the reverse complement.
TTAAGTCAAGCCAATTTCATTTATGAAGCCAATATCACAAATTCGTCTGAAAGGGCTTCACAGTCACAACTTCGGTCACCCTCTTTCTTTTGACACCTTAATTCAAATAAAGAAAAAAATCCACTCAAAGGTAATATGTAACTAAAACCCTGATCTTTTCCTCACCTTAAAGAGATTTCCCACTGCTGGAAAGATGGTCTTTTAATAAAAGCAGGATGTCTATGCAGTAGAAAGACACAAATATTGTTGAAATTGGTGCTACACGGCCAGAGAAAACTGAGAAAAAGGACGCTTCTGCTCAAGATGCAGAAAATCTGTGAAAAGCATAGCAGACCAATAAACGCTGACATAATGCGGACTCGTACATGTGAAACAATGGCAGTTTGCTGGTAACCGATGATTTATAATTTATAACCGAAATAGGCAATGTATCTGGGGAGATACAAATTGTAATTTGGAAATTTAAAAAAAAACAAAAAAATCATTAAATTCTGTTATTTTAGCCTACATTAGAAAATAGCAATAAACTAATTTTCCAAAATATCTATACGTGCATGCCTATTTAATGGTAATTTAAAGAAAGTAAACAGTACCATGACATGGGCACCTATTTCCACCACTTATATATTTCAAAAAATGTTCCCAAACCTGATAAAATTCCCTTTTGTTATCATTTAAGCGAGCTATCATTCATTCACAGGAAGCATTATTAGTCATCAGCTTCACTCAGTCAGTCATTTCTGGTCAAGTCTGACTCTTCCGGTGGCGATATTAGCAGTTGATTTATTAGCACTTGCAAACTTTCACCAAAAACCAAACACTAGAACCTAAAATAATATGGAAATGGAAATTTGTTTGTTTTATTTCTGATTACATTTGCTCTTAAGATAAGATGATCCCTTAATAGTCCGACAACGGGGAAATTTGCATTATTACGGCAGAAAAGAGATCTCAAAGCAAGGTATGTACAAGATAAATAAAGCAAAAAGAACATCATAAACATTATAAACAAGATGCAAAACTCCAACTTTTTTTACACCAATTCCACACAGATAATTGCACATTGTGATTATTGTGCATGCTTTTTTTTGTTTGAACACTTAATAGATATTAGAGGGCAGCTGAGTATTGTTGAATACTGGGGGGAAGTGTGTCCCTCTGAATGTTAAACTGAAACTTAGTATAAACTTTTCTATAGTCTTGTGAGGTTGAAAGTTATTATCTAGTTTCTATACAGTAGATACTCGTTTAGATGGCAAATATTCCATCCGTCAATACTTAATTAAAACATGTGTGTGTGTTTTCTACTTGTATTTGCAGCTATATTGAATGTTAGGTTTTTAATCATTTTTCACCGTGTTCACTGAGCAGCAGGATGAGGAGAGACGTCGGTGTGTGTGTGTGTGCGTGCGAGGATGCAGAAATCGATAGGCCGTCTTTGACACGCGCGTGTGGTATTTAAAACAGCTCCCAAGAAACCAAAGGGCTCCTGATTTTGTTTGCTCAACCCGTTCATCAGCTGTTATTAGAGAGAGGGGAGGAGAAAAAGGAGCTGAGGGGAGGGGAGGGATGACAGAAGAGAGGAAGAGGCAAACAAAGAATGATTTTTTTCTCCTCCTCTTCTTCCCTCATGTCACATCTGTCTCATCACTCTCTCCTCCTCTCCTCACCCCTCGCTCCGCACATCATCTTCCTTTCATCAGTCTCCATCTGTCAGTTTAACCTGGCCGTACGTGCGCAAACACACACTTACGGTACATCTGCACACACACACCTGCGCTCTCCTTCCTCTCACCCCCGCCTAGATCTGTTTGGCACGAACACACACTTTTTCATTTTAAAAAATCTCGGCTTCAAGGACGCCGTCATGTCTTCCTTTATATTACCTGCTGTCTCACCCTCTCTGTCTCCGTTCATCCGTCTCCGCCTGGCTGACTAGATTACATATCTGCTCTTGTCAGACCGGGAGACGTCTTCACTCGGGTTATAAGTTTCATTTCCTGTCCATCCATCCATCCGCCCATCCATCCATCCATCCATCCACACCTCCATCCATCAGTTCCCTTTAGTATCCGTCCATCTCTGCGCGCAGACAAGAATGTGCTATAATGGAGGCTTATCTTCACATTTCACACTCAGTTCAGCCTATTTTTTTTTAACTCCCGTTACTGTTTTTCCTTTCATTTCTCTTTGCTGTCATGCGCTCGCCTTTAACCAACTCATTCTCTACGCAAACGTTGTGCGTATGAAGGTCTGACACCTACACAGGCGGATTCACAGATTAGCGCTCTAACACTCAGATGTAGATGTGAAGTTATTTTCTGAATGTTCTGAAAGAGAAACAACAGTTAATGTGCCGTTTTTATTTCCGCCAGTATAACCAGTGATTTTGTGTATCATGCAAACTACTGGTCCAATCAGCCTAATATGTTTTGTGCACGTTTGTGTTCTTAAGGACCTTTTATTGACAGTTTTATAAGCTAAGTTAATGCTGGCAATACACAACTTTTTGGTCAACTTGAAAGAGCAATATGCTTGTCATCTGGAATTAATATTACATTAACGTGCACTGACAGCTGTTGTAAATTTTGCACAAAATCACATAATAAAAAGGCATTTCCAGAAATGATCTCGGCTAAAATCAACAAGCCTTACCATCTGTTGCAGCGCTCATTTTTTGGCTTTCGTCGTGTCTTAAAAACTGACATCCACAGAAAAGTGTGGTTTTGAAATGGAGCATCTTAATGGAGCAGATTAATATTTTACCTGATATGTTTTGATCCATTAAAGTTAGTTTTTGTTTCAGCTAAGTTAGTTAGTTTTCTGTTTTTTGTTATCTTTGCTGGGGGGCACAGTTCCACCAGCGCAGCTGCATCCGTGTTCTGGCTACAATTGCAAACTGTTTTTTTTCCATCTGCCGAAAATTGTCATATCACACCAGGAGTGTTTCAGAAGAAGAGCCTTTTCTGCCTGATTTTGTAGACGTACAGATTTTTTTTTTTTTTTTTTTTTGGTAATTTTTCCTTTATATGTGGTTAAATGGTTTCTCTTGTTTATTTTAGTTGTGTTTAATGTTTTTATTTTCTGTGATTTTCTGTAGCCTAGTTCTGTAGTCAAACTTATTATTTATTTTATTTATTTATTGAAAAGAGAGCATGTGCAGTTTAAAACATAAATGTTCCCATTTGATGCACCAGATTATAGTTTAGAGCTAATTCGCATCTGCAGTCCCTCAGCAAGTCAGAACAAAGACTCAACACAATAACGTAATAATATAAAGTTGCACAAAAACAACCCACACACAAGACACATAATAGACACAATAGCTCATGATATAAAGTGATACAAGAAGACAGTAGACAGAGAAAACACAAAATACACAGCTACACACAAACACAATAGCACATCACAAGTGAATGCTTGTCAAATCAAAAGCGAGTTATAAAGTCCAGATTTGAAGGTCAGTGAGTACAGAGCTGAGCAGCTTATTAGTGTTTATTACAGTTAAAAGTCCATACTTTGTATTGTTGTTTGTGGCGTGTGTTCTACAGGAGCCAAAGACAAATTTCCATTTTATGCAAATCAAATGGACAATAGAGTAATCTGAATTATTTTAACCCATTTTGTTTGTATGATTTAAAAACAACAACAAAAAACCAATATTGATTTATGCACCAAAAGAAAAGAAAACTTTTTTTTGGTAAGTTTTCATATTTCCCATTTCAGATTTAAAACTGTTTTCAATCAGTTTCTTGATTGCTTGTTTGAAGTTTGGCTTTCCCACTGCAAAGGTGATTTTGTAGCTTTTCAATTACTGCAAGTGTAATATTTACCTTTAACTGTGCGCCTGCTGTCCTCTTAGACCTGATGTCTTCGCTTCATCTTCCTCTGTTGTTTTTTTTTCCACAGTAAATTTTTTTCCTGCTCTGTCTTTGTTGAGCTGGATAAATGTTGTTAGTTTCAATCAGTGTTTCACTCTTCCACCGTCCTCCACTGTGAAAACACTGATAAAATCTTAAATGATAGGGCTCTTCTGTGTTTTTCTTTTTGTCAACAAATCTCATGAAAATATCAGAATTTGTGTTACTTCGACTCTCAGTGCTTTCTGTCGTCCATACTGTGCTGGCACTCTGCATCAAGCCTGTTGGGTACGAATGAAATCTTTAGAAACAGCTCACAATGTATATTGTGATTTTTTTTTATTATGGCTCAGTATTCTCCAAAAACAGCTCAGCGCTGTAGTTTTCAGCAAGCACTTGTCAAACAGCAGTAAATGGTAGATTTGTTGATTAATACACATTTGCTGCACTAGTGAGAATTTAGGGCGTCAGGAGGTAAGTGTGTGATTGATTGATGATAAACTACAGTGTGTGGGTTCATGATAGTGAGGGATCATCAGTGCAGCAGTGATGCTCACTGATGTCAGTTTCTCGTTGGTGTTGATTCACTGAATCACTGTGAACATCACGGGGTAGACAAGTGGCAGCTTACTGGTTAAATAACCAGTTAAATCAAAGGATTCGAAACTCCAGAAACACTTGAGGTGTTTAGAACAACTTTATTAAAAGACCAACATGTTTCAGCTTGTGGCCTTAACCAGCATCATAAATATCAAGTTGACGCAGCATTTCCTTAGTCCGTTTGATTTTATGTACATGACACTGGAATTTTCTTCCAAAAAGTTACCGTAAAGAAACATTGTGATTGAATTTTTAGACCAAAATGAAAAATATAGCATGTCACCAAACTTCCAGTGCTGAAAAACAGTTCCCCAAAGCTGAAATTAGTTCACACTAATGTTTTCACATTGCCGGTCTCCTTAGTGATGCTTTAATTTGTTGATTACAGTTGTGTTAATATCTTAAAATTAATGTCATGATGATGATGACTGATTTTTTCAAAGGTGACATAAATAGATGGCAATTAAAGCAGTTTAAAAAAACAAATTCTTACAACTTACATGTTTTGATTGATGTTTTATATTGCGAGTTTCACTTTGTCATCTTAAATATATCAATAAAACATCAATCCAAAAGGCTAAGAGGCAATAAAATTGAATTGTGAGTTTATGTAGACACTGTCTTGAAGTAATTATAAGAGCAGAAGATGCAGTGTAGCAGAAAGCCGAACTCTCGCAAGCTGTGTGATTTACACCAGTTAGCACCAGCTGTATCAATATATTAAACCAGAGCTGCTGTTTAAAACTTTGTCACCTCCTCATGAATTTTAATGAACACTGAATCACTGTGGGGTTTTTTTCACTCTTGACTAACTTTAACTGGGAACCTCTGACATGTGCAAACTATTTAGCATTATGCAGCACAGTGAAGTCTGTGAGAACTGCATATGGGAAGTGATATATTTCCTATTTCTTTCATTTTGGCTCTGTACTCCTGCATATTTGAACAGGAACAGTGACTGAAGTGAATGTGCTGAATTTCAGCTTTAAAGGTGTTTGAGGTTAACATCAATCAGCCCAGTCGACAGAAGAAAATGTTGCCACTGTTCATTTCTGCAAAGCACGGATATGTAACATTAGTGCATTTTATAGGTGGAATGTCAACATTTATAAAGTGACATACTTCAAATCGCGTTTCTATGAGTTGACTCTGTCGTCAGGACGAGGAGAGGACGGTGGATGGTGTGAGATGTAGGTGAGACAGTTGGGGATGGGAAACCCGGTTCTGTTGAGGAACCGGTTCCGATTTTTTCAATAATAATAAATAAGAAAAAAATAGACCTCTATTTTAGTAAACAAAACAGTTATGGCAGCTGTGTTGTAATAAAAATGAATAAATGCAGTCTTTCTGAACTGTGAAGAAGGAAAACTAACAAAGTGTGTGATGAATGACGGATGCAAAATAGATTTGTTAAAGTTTAAAATTCAGTCAAGCTGCATTATTTTAGGGGTTTAGTGAAAGCGGGTCATTTTTGACCCTGAGGACGAGGGGAGCGCACAGAATGTTAAGAGAACCTAACAGTTAAGTGTATGTTGACTCATCTGATTACTTTTTATCCGCTAAAACTGGATGGATGACTGTTTGTACAAGAATTAGTCCGAAGCGTTTAATCTCAAATCTAACCTTTTGGAGCAGAGTCAACACAAAGAAAATGTGCCACTGTCCAAAAACACTCCACTGTAGTCTGAGCCAAACAATCTCACAGTAACGTTCTTGTTTCTTCCTGTCTTTTGTTCTTATTTATGTACAGCTCTTTAGGGAGAGTCTTTTAGACAATACACAAACGTTTTTATAATCCCCTGAAGGATGTGCTTTTTTTTCCTGTGATTAAGGGTTTTTGGGTTTCAGTCTTCTACCTGTAATCCCAGTGAAAATCATCCTCCTGGGTATTATTGTTGTATTTCAGAATGCCTTACGTGATAAATTACGAATGTGCTTGTTTTTCCAAGAATTGCATCGTCTCATGTCACATATGTGGCCCACCTCTCATGAGACTCCAACACATTTTCATTCTTAAATGAGAAAAGGAAATGCACTGACTCATATTTATCTACAAGGCTGTGCTTTTGAAGCTACCTCTGAACATAAATCTAGTAATTATGGGATTACCATACCATAAGGGATTGCTGATCGCGGCACAGGGTAGTTTTAAATACTCCACACACAAATCCTGTTGGCAGCAGCACATTATGAATGAGACCGAGAAAAAAATAAAAAAGGCGACTTCTGGTCCACCTCGATAAATTTGAAGCAGTTTTATAGCAATCCTATTTTTCTGTGACGTCTGTGATTGCTTTTTCTTGTATTGTATATTGCGCCTTCATTTTCTGAACCTGTTGTTGACAGAGTCACGAAATAACTTATGGTATAAAAGTAACACTCATACTGTAAGGAGGGAAAAGAAACACGCTGTATGCAACATTTAGAGCTTTAATGGAGCTATGTGTGTGTTGTTATTTGACCTTTTGTGTTTTGTTTTGGTGGATGGCGTGGCGGCGCGTCCATGTGAGTCTCTTAGTTTGTATCCCCAACATGTTCCCATCCCAACTCGTAACACGCTGCTGCTCTGTTAGTAACCTTTTGCATCCACTCATGTTGTTTTAGGTATCCTTCTGCGTCAGCTGTTTACGGTCCGGGATGCCGCTACCGTGATATCAATAGATGCCCATGGTCGGATGAAGCAGCACCGTAATTATGTGTACACAACAGCGCGGACTGTCGTGATGGTAGGATTAGGGCAACAAAGTCACAGACAGTTAGGTTTAAGCAATAGAGGCAAGGTGTAGAAAAAAACAACATCTATACAGGAAGCAAACTCCAGATTCCCGCACGAAAGTCAGTTATTTGCGGGACCCAGCCAGTAAACTTTACAGATGTAGAGCTATAATAATCAAGATGAACATGTTTTTTGACTGAAGCACGCCCCAAATTCTTTAATCTACTTTGTTCAAGGCTGGACTTTAGGCTACAGCACAACAAAGTGGCTAAAAACATCAGTAAAGGTAATTTAAACAGACAGAAAAGGAAAGCATTTATATATGTAGCCTACTCAGCCATGATAGAATGAGAAAACTCAAGGGAAAATGACGAAATAAGCACAGTGAGTTTACAATATCAGCCGGCAGGACGCTCCGCTTCTGAAACGCTCACGGACAGTGGGATATAGAGCCACGTGGGCGACCGGGCAAAACAGCGTTGCAGACATTATGTCATTGACATGCTGCTGCAGGAATCAAGGCGTACACCTAACCACATGTTAGCGACAGCATTGCAGCTGTTGGCATCGCTCTGTGGTTTGCAATGCCAATAGTTTTTCCTCGTGACTTGGTTGTCAGTAAAATTGTTGAGCACTAGCTAGAAATGAAAAGCTGCTTTTTTTAAAATCTGGTACCCACGCGTTTGAGTGGAAAGCCTGCTATCATTGTTAGTGCATACGTGCGGTGCGAGAGCAGAAAGCTCGACAGGTATAGCAACAGTAAATGAGGGGGACGGGACTTAATTTGCAATCAATTGTCCAGTTTATCCGTTGTTTCCAAGGTTACTGAAAAACATAAGGGACGTTGCTTTCTTTTGACCAGTCAGCCTGTAAGACGGAGGCTTAGTGGGTGTTAAGAGAATATACATGACAAAAGGATGAATCACCATTGTGTTTTATCAATTGGTAACAGAAAGACGGAGCAATATGACATTTATTTACATCATTTTGTCATGGATTACTCCCCGTTACCACTAAATACAGTACAATAGATATAGCCTTTAAATCCATCCTCCTCCAGCATCTCTTTCTTCATTTTTCTCCTTTTGTCTGTATTTTTCTTCCATTCTTACTCCTCCGCTCCCTCCCAGGCCCTGAACTGGGCTCAGCTGAGCGCTGTCACGCACTGTCACTCCTTTATTTCATCGCTCCATCATTCTTTTTGCCCCTCTGCAGATCTGGGTATTCATCTGTCCATCCATTTGTCTGCTCCCTTTAGCCTGACAAGTGGAAATGACGAGGAGAGACAGCAGGGAGAAGGGAGAAAAAGGGAGGCAATCAGAGGGAGGGGGGAGACAGAGGAGATACTTGGGGGAATGACTGAAAGGCGTTTAAGACACACAGAGAGACAGCAAACAGAAAACAAAGGAGAGGAAAGAGACAAGAAACACAAGAAGTGCTGCGCAGAGAAAGCTGTTAAAAACAGACACATTAATGCAGTTGTCAAAATATTGACCATGAAGTGCAGTAATGTGTTTAAACAAAGGTTTGCCTCTCAGGCTAATACCAGAAAAGGTTAACTACATAAATGTTGCACTTGAGATAAAATCAACAGCATTGTTCGTTTGCCAAAAATGTAAGGTTTACCTGGAAAGGATCATTTGTGACTCCACCAAAAGGTGAAGCAGTGTGAGGCTGTTATTGCAGAACTTCTGAGCGGGTGTTCAGAGTTTTAAAAAATGCTAGGCGCTGTGTAGGTGTGTTGCTTCAAGTGATGAAATATATTTCGGGCAGTGCAGGTCTGGCAATATATTCATAAGATGGAGATTTTTTTTATCAGCAGACAAAACTGTAATACCATGAGACAGGATTTTACATCTTCAACTTTTTGCCAGAGCCATCAGCAGTGGCACCGAGGTAGCCTCGCCAGAGTGATCCCAATCCAATGAATGACGGAGCTGGACTTTTTGTCACTGTCTGAACGTGGCTTTGAGGCTGTAATTGGGCTGGGCAATATGTCCTAAAAATAAAATCTCAGATTTTTTTACCACACCAAACTTGATTTATGCTTTTAATTGATTTTATTTCTATCTTAACCACAAACTACTAATGGAAATTGAATTACTAAGTTCAAGTTCAAGTTAAAAAAGTTTTGCCTTTTTTTGCTATAAAAATGAACAAAGGCAAACTAAAAAATATGAGTATTGAAAATGACCAGTTCTGATATCATACAACCATCATTCAACATTGGTTCCATGTTAACAAATAATGTTATTTGCTGTGTTCAAATTACTGGACCATCGGTCGGTTGTAGTGGAGTAAAACATCATCATCTTCAGCCCTTTAGCGATATTTTCTCGTGTACAGTTGTACAGACGAGGCAGGGCAACTAAAGCTGAATACTTTATGCTTGGTATACCTGAGGGTTGATAGTTTTCAGTGTGTGGATAAACCCAGGCTTTTCACTGTATTTATGGGCACCGTATCTTTGGCAATACGCAGTGTGACTGAATCAGTAACAGCTTTGCAGCGGGACACTTTCCTGTCGTACGGGACACAATGGGAAAATTATTCCACCAATATCGGCTGCTTTTTACCAGGTGTTTGTGGGCTGATGCAGGCCTGTTTATCTCAGAGTGAGACACATTTCTCCTACTCAGCTGCATACCTCTGTTGAGATGCTGAAATAAATCGGTCGTGCTGCTGCCTCTAGTTGCAACAGCCTCTAAACAAACTTTGCAGCGGACTGTGGTTTGTTGTCCTAAGCCGCATATTTGAATGAATTGATAAAATGGATTTAACGCCCAGTCTTAGGCTGTGAACATGTCTATTTCTGCTGTAGAGTTGGGCATATTAACATGGGGGTCTAGGGGGGTTTACACTGTTTTGGAGCCATGCTCAAGTGGTCATTTGATGAACCGCGTTAATGGGCACTTTTGCATTGGCTTTATTTTTCAGCCTTGTAGGATGTCGCTTGGCTTGAACAAGCTGACGATGTTAGCTCATGATTGTTAGCTGGAACAAGCTCTCTTCTCTGTAATGTAATAACAGGTAGATACTGACCCTGGAGTGTAACTACAGTGTCCAGTTCTACAGGAAGCGGTAGAGTTTTGTGCCTTATTGAAGTGAACAACCTACCATTGAGCACCATAGTCCTAAAACTAAATTTGCCTTTTAACCTACCAAATAGTGTGTTTTTCAGTTCAGAAGGACTTCAGCTCACTGTTTTTTTACGCAATAGTAGCATCAGAAGTCTAAGTGACACAACAATGTCAATTCCCAGCAACCAAAAGACACCTTGAAACAGTCAAGACATGGATATGCAAAATGTTGAAATCAAAAAAGAATAAAGTAGACAATAAAACAAAACCAACCATGCAAAAGATGCACCAGAGGAATACACTGACGGCGATGCAGAAGGTAGCAGTGTGTTATAACCTCCCACATATACACTTGTAATGTCTGAGGCCTTCATTTGTGGTTTTGTTGTATCAGATTTCATTGTATTGTCTCAGTAGTACTTTTTGTTTTTACATTTCTATTGTGCTCGCTCATGCCCCTTAACAATTAATTTCCTGTTCTTATTCTTCGGCTGCCCATATTAAGTTTCAAGACTTTAATCAGCCGTGCTCAGATGATAACAAGCTGCTTTGAATCATTTAATTATTCTTTTTCTTTATTTTATTATTTTGTCATTTAAATTGGTATTTGCAGTCGTACTTCAGTCGTTGGTACTTGTTGTCATTTCCTTTTCCCCGATTGGTTTTAGCTGAATGTCACAATGCCCCTGAGTTGATTGGTGGGTTGTTTAGATCAAATGTTGCACAGTGTGTGGAGACTGGCTCGTCAAAGGGAGACACCCCACGTGAAAACAAAGTTTTTCCTTGCAAAAGTGAATTTTGAGATTTTGGAGATGATTCCAGAACATGAATTCTTTCAGACTTAAAGTGTTTGAAATACACATGTAAGATAACATATTCTCATCCAAAATTATCACATATTTCTGCTTTGTCAGTGGACTGTTGCGTCTGTATATAATGCTCTAGGCACCTCCTGTGTCTGCTGTCGACCTCCGGGTGCCGAAACTAACTGCGATGTCAACAAAAGCACATGGCTGGGTTAAGAAAAGTAAATGGTTTGGCTCTACATTCAGACGGGGAGCAAACATCGCGCTCCCACCTGAAGGGACCTTTAAGCTCCTTTTATTACATCATCACCGGCAACCTTTCAACCTGACACCAACCAGCAGCGTATCATACGGCCCCGACAGGTTCGCACCAGCTTCGTTATCACCTGACACATCTTGTCCGCATATGGCACAGCTGCGGCAAGTGCCGTCTGGTCAACAGGCGGCGTATTATAACACCGTGAAAGGTTCGATCCGAATGTATTACAAACTGATGCTGCCCGGAGACGCACCGAAGCTGGCTTCTGGCATTGAAATCTGCACTTCAGCCAAAATCACTTACAAAGCAGAAGTATCTGACGACCTTGAAAAGAGAATGGGCTTAAGATAATTCCCCATTTACATATTTAAACATAAAATTTAAGAAAATTATAATACAGAGAATATTTGCTGACATGAAGGCTAAGTAATTGACTGCGGAGGTTTTGATATCTATTAGTTTAAAGTTTCACTGTGTTCACTTGGGGTGTCTCCACTAAAGAATTGAGAGCAGCTTAAATTCTCTCCGGGGCCAATCAGGGTGAGAAGATGCCATTTGTTAAGGGCTTTAGGGCTCCGTCACACATGAGGGAAAGGAGGTGAGCGACCATGGCCTGCTGAGGCGATAATTTGGACAGTGCTAAATTGTGTCACAAATTAAATGATAGCTTGTTTATAAATGCTGAAAAATATTATTATTATTAGATTATATATAATATAATTGCTTTAATTGATTTAATTGCTATAATTGCTATAATTGCTAAAGATTTTTTTTTTTGGTAATTTTCTTGTCTTTTGGTTTCTTTGTTTTTACTTTTTTTTGTGTGCTTATTTTAGTAATTTTCTTGTAACTTTTTCCCAATTTAATGCTCATTTTTGGGGCCATTTCTTTTGAAGCTGCATTCTGCCTCCTTCCTATGTTTCTGAAAGAAATCAGGTCAATTTTCTCAGATTTCAAAGAGTTAAAGAAAACCTTTCCATTAGGTTACCTGCATCTTAATGCTATTCATGCAAAAGTTTTTGCTTGCCTTACAATAACCTCACTCCTGCGGGCTTTATTTTGTTGTTGTGTTTATGAGTTTATTGTCATTGAAACCCTATCTAACCCTTAACCCCGTATATAACCACACTTGATTATCATTTAAGAGATGTTTTGTTTATTTTCATTGTGAAGGCACTTGTTAGATTTGTTTCTCCAAGTAAATGTTTTTGTATATTTTGTGGAAGGAAACTGGTTCTCAGGCTTCCTCACAGTTAGCTGTAATCTGAGGAATCAGCCACAGATTCACTCAGGGTCGGAGGTTAACAAGGCCTGAGGCAGAAATTACACATTACATTTCACACACTGCCTGCCAGAGTGAAAAAAAAAAGGGACAGAAATTCAGGCAAATCCTTTTTTTGTATTCTGCCCTTTTCTCCTGAATGCAGCCACTGTCCCCTGTAGGCCACCAGAGATAATTCATGATAAATTATGACTGTGAGATTCTGTGCAGTGTGCTCCGGGTGTTAAAATGAAATGGGCTCTGTGCAGAAAACAAACAGTGTTTTCAGCCCGGAGCAGAGGAACATATCTCTGTTTATGTGATGGTATATGGTGATTTAAAATAAAACAAATGTCAGCGACAGACTACAAATGGACTGTTTACTAGCCAATACACAAGCCGATTAATTCATAGGTCAACAAAAATCCCCCCGGAGAGGAACAAATTCCTTTAAAATCAGATTGAGAGGGAAGAAAATGTCCTCTGGAAGAAAATGTACTTTCTTACCTGGCTGGGTGGCTTTAACAAGGTCCTAAAAAAAGTCTTAAATTTGACTTTGTTCCCTGCAGAAAGAGACAAAGCACACAAAGAGCGGGAGATAAAAAGAGATAGTGGAGAAACACAGGGAGCAGCGTGTACCTGTTTTTGACGGATGTGGGGTGAAAGGCGAAGAGAGTGGGCGGCCGGCCGGCCCCACGGCCCTGACGCACTGCCTTGTGGGTAATGGCCACTGATGCGTAGCAGCCGGGTTGTCATTCTCAGGGGTCCAGCTCCATTAGAGAGAGGAGAAATAGGCACTGTGTGTGTGTGTGAGTGTGTGTGTGATGGTTTGAAGGTGTGTGTTTGTATCCAGTATGTGTGTTAGAGAGAGAGGGATGTTGCATGTATGTTGGAGAGGATCTGGTTCCATTAGGGAATAGCCTATAAGATGCTCACGTGTGTGTGTGTGTGTGTGTGTGTGTGTGTGTGTGTGTGTGTGTGTGTGTGTGTGTGTGTGTGTGTGCGTGCGTGCGTGTGCGTGCGTGCGTGCGTGCGTGCGTGCGTGCGTGCGTGCGTGCGTGCGTGCGTGCGTGCGTGCGTGTGTGTGCGTGTGTGTTGTATACAGGTCTATTTCCATTAGAAAAAACAATCTGGCATCACTGCGTAGGTGCCCTTGTCCATGTTTATATAAAGAGAATATTGCAACTGTGTGTGTTTGTGTGTGTGTAAGTGAGGAGTGTGTATGTGTGTGTGTGTTTGTGAGTGTGTGTGATAGACCATAGTGCATTAGGAGCTACAGTAATGTGATCCTGGTTTTCGATGATCAAACAGCTCACTTTCATGTCCCCTTCATTCATCCTGACTTAGCACCTTTTTCCCTCTCTCTCTCACACACACACACACACACACACACACACACACACACACACACACCATTTTCTCTCACTCTGTTCCCCCCACTTTGGACTTTCTAGACTCCTCTCTTTTGCAGTGTTAATAGACTACATTGAAACATGTTGTGGCGATGTTGACGAGCTAAAAACAGATCTTTGAGAAAAAAAAATGACAAAATGTGTAATAATAATAATAATAAAAACAAAAAGAGGGTTTACTTGCAGAAGTAACACAGGAAGAGCCAAACAATAATAGAGAGAACAATTACAGAACAAAAATAACAGTAACCCATACCAATAAGAGTAAATGCTGTTTAAAGAATATTAGCAGTAAACAGAAATAATAGTACTAGTAGTAGAATTAAACATGATCAGGGCAGAATTAAAGAATAAATTAAAAGATAAAATAAAAATAATTAAAACAGACAAATTAAACTTAATTCACTGACAAGACCAGATGGAAATATTAGTGGTGGGCTGCTGGACATTCAAATTAAAAGGAGAGGAGAACAAAATGATAAATTACTTTATGAAAAGTATGAGAGAAAATCCCGTTTTAATCATCGACTCTGCAGAGGACATGAGTTTAAACCTTTAAACTAACATGTTGCAGATTTAGAAAGAATTAATCTGAAATAAAATTATTTTTCTCTCTCTTAATAGTGAGATCAATAAGTCGGAGTTTAAAGTTATTCTGGGTTCAAATCCTTGAAGTCTAGTTTTCTTAATAGTTATTTGTGGTTTCAAAAACTTTGACTTCAGAAAAAGAGAGATTTTTAAATGATGATCAATGAGTGTGTCCTCTTAAACCTGTCAAAATCTTTGACATCATAAAAAGAGAGATTTTAAGAGTTTTTAAATGATGATCAATAAGTGTGTCCTCTTAAACCTGTCAAAACTTTGCTGGAGAAATGCAAGTTCAGAAGTGTGTAGAAAAAGTCTGAATTTTCACCACTTGATAAAACCCGTCACCTTTATTCCAGTTTCTAATACCTGTGTTTGACTCGTCGTCGGATTAGGACTAAATTATTTCATTCTCATAAATTAGGGCTGTCTAATGATAAATATTTTTCATTTTGATTGATCACATTTTTTAATGTCTTCAGTTCCATTAGTTTGCGTTTTAAAAGTTATGAAGTCCATAGTGACAAAGTAAATCCATTCTTACCAAACTGTCTTGATTAGGGATCAAATGACGAAATGCATGGGACTCGAGACCCCTGTTAAATGTCATTTTTGTCCTCCATCGCCAAAATTTAGCCTAACTTTAGAGTATAATTCCTCTTCCTTACTGAGAAGCTAGCATGCTGACTGGATTCCTCAGGTCTTACTTATTAGTATCATCACTCTTAAAACTCAGCCCAGTACAGCCTCTTAAAAACAAGAATGTCAGCCAGCCATTAACACTATAAAAAAAGAAAGAAAAAGTGTTACATTTTGACCTAAATTACATCGTGATTAACACATTAACGCTGACAGCCCTGTCGGAAACTAAACCTAGGCTACTAGTATAAAGAATAAACACGACTCACACGTCACTAAAACTAATGAACTTTTTTTGCTAAAGACTAAAATTACATTTTAAATCACTGCCAAAATTAACACGTCTCTTTTCTCTTAACCTCACACTTCGTCTTCACCAAACGGTTAAAAGTTTGAAGATTCATCATAATGTTGACAGTCGGATTCTAAATCAGCATAGAAATGCTGTACCTTAGATACAAAACCTGAAAAAAATGGATTATGATCAAAAGAGATGAAAAAAACCCAAAAAAGAGGCTAAATAAAATTATAAAACTATAAAGTGAGTTTTTCTTGCTCATATGTGGGAGAGGTGGTAGGGGGGCCTTTTGCATATCTGTGCCCAGGGGCCGTTTATTTGATAATCCGCCCCTAGCTAAAGCTCAAGCTTACACACTTACATTTTATCTCCCTCCCTCTCTCTCTCTCTCTCTCTCTCTCTCTCTCTCTCACACACACTCACACACACACACACACACACACACACACACACACACACACACACAGTCACACAAATCTATATCAGCAACGAGTGTGGACTGAGCTACTTTTCTTTTTGACAGAGGCTAATGGGACTTTCTGTCTCGTCAGGACAATTACCCACCTGTTGGATCTCTATTTCACGTACACACAAACACACACACACACACACACGGTACAATAAGAGTCTAATATTATATTGTCACCTTCCCAACCTCAACAGTGTACAGTGCCACCAAAGTTATCATAACCTATCACAGCTCTGGCACTTACTTAATTGTACGTCTGCCAGCTACGGTCATACAAAACACGACGCACTCACACTCACACTCACACTCACACACATTTGTTCACAAACGGCGTTTGTAAAGAAAATTTCCTGCTGTTGTTGATGCGAGCCTGTCAGTCAGAGAGCGACCTTGACAGGGAGAGGGAGGGTGAGAGAGCGGGTGAGAGAGAGGGTGAGAGAGCGGGTGAGAGAGCGGGTGAGTGAGAGCTTTAATGCAATTCAGAGTTGATATAGTGAGACTGTCCTCCACTGTGCCGCATAATAGGCTATAGTGCTTTCCATTTAAATCAAGGCCTCAGTTTATTTGAATTAAACCAAAATCCAATCAGAGGCAGACTGTGGGGAAATCACCTCTGTGTATAGATTGGAGACACACACACATTCACACACACACACAGAAAACCACCAATCACAGCGGTGTGTGTGCACATGAAGATATTTGAGTATTTTCTTCGTGCTTGAGTGGTGTGTGTTTCTGTCAGCCGGTCTCCTGATAACTCTGTTCTTGGGAATGAAATGTCGCCCAGATTATCCTTTTTTTTTTTAATCAATATAATGAGGGAACATATTGAGTGTATCTGCAGATTGTTGACTATCAATGTTTTCCATTTGTTTTTTTTCTCCATTATCTGCTCCTGGCAGCTAAAGAGGAGGCGCATTGTTATCCCTCAATTTGTTGTTTATTTTAAATCCAATAATCCAAACAACATCACAGTTATCTGAAAATCCTTTTGTTTATATATATATTTTTTTAAAGAAAAAAGAAAAGGAGCAGAACCAAAATGGAGGTAAATATTTCTAGAAATATGTAAATTTATTTATCATTTAGGAAACTATGCCACCTCACATATGGATTAAAGATTTTTCCCTTCTCTCTACAGTAAACTGTTCAGTCATTACTGTACTAATGTTGCATGCCTAGATTTGTTTAATTTTGTTTTGTTGTCTTTTATTTAGCCTTTTACATATTTTCTAACAAATTCATTTACTGTTGCGACGGGTTGTTTGTATCAGTTCATAAATATTGTGATTACCGGGCGCCTGGTGGCTCAGTGGATAGAGCGGCGCCCCATATACGGAGATTGTAACCTTGTTGCAGCGGCCGCGGGTTCGATTGTGACCTTGGCTCTTTGCTGCATGTTGCCCCCTCTCTCTCCCTCTTTCACGCTCACACTGTCCTGTCAAATAAAGGGAATGAAAGCCTGTAAAAAAAAAAAAAAAAGAAAAAAAGAAAAAATGTGATTACCAAAAAAGAGGGAAAACCAGCTAAAGGTGGCAAACAAATGACACCGGTTATTCGGCCATTATGAGCACAGTATTGCATCAGCTTTGCTCCTCTTCAGCGCGTTAAAACATTTTTTCTCAGTGGACTTTGAAGAAAGCATAAATGAATTTTACTTTCAGTTCAGTTTTTAACCAGCGTATTCTCATAGAATGGTTCGTGTGATATTGTACGAATTAGCGCCCCCACGAATGACATCACCTCCTTAATGTTCAGTGTTAGAGGTTAGGTTTAGGCAGTAATAGTGACGATTGTTAGGTTTGGGAGAGGAAACATGGTGAGGACTTAAAATGACTCATCTCACATGATCGCAGCCTTTCAAACTTTATGGGATACACACAGATTTTGTGCGTTCATTTTTCGTAGGAAAATGTACAAACTGTTTGTGAGAATAGCCTGTTTAAATGGCAGTTATATAATAGTATATAATAATATATTATATAGTAAATAATAGTAAGGTTTTAGTGAAAATGCATGTGTTTGGGAAGTACTGAGAACACGACTGGATAAATGAGACGGGTCACACTGCAGGAGTTGTGTGAGTTTGGAAATGGATGTTTTGATGCGGTTTTGTTGTTAAACGCGGACTGCTTTTACTTCAGTTCAGTTTTTGGAATATTTGTCCAATGAAGGCATAAAAAAACTTTCTTCTAGGGTAAGTACTTGATATACAAATGAACAGTTGAAGGGGTTGAAGTATTCATTTGAATATTTAAAATAATTGCTGACAAGAGAAGACGCTCTGACCTATATTTAACAATATTTAAAGCTGCACAAATTGTTTTTTTTTGGCCACTTGGGGGCACTAAAACGAGCTTAAACCCATAGATGTTTTGGAGAACATGTTTGTAAAGACTAACTAACACACCCAACAGACATGGGGCAACACTTACATTCATTTGAAGTCTTGTTTTTGGCCACCTGATGAATAAAAGTAAAATATTAACTGTTCTTGACATTTGCTCCATTTCATTCTCTGCCAATTCTTGAGGAACATATCGGCTTTGTTCACAAGCTGTTTGCTAACTCTGGCTGTCTGGTGTTTGGTGCTGGGCACGGAGCGTACAGTTGGTATACATCAGAGCTTGAAATGAATAGAAACAGGTGGCGGCTGCTGCTGCTGGAAATGAGGTTGATAAGAACAGAGTTGCCAAACCAAACAAACCAAAACAATGGGCTCGAATGCTCCATAGAGTCGAGGGGAATTGGAGAACTGGATGAATTGTGTGTGGTTTCATCACAACAAGCAACACCTCATTATACACCATTATATCCAAAGTTAATTTAAAAATATTGATCAGCGCAGACTGTTTAAGCAAACCCTTAACCAAGTGCTCAGTGCAGTGCAAGAGTAGAAATTGATGCATCATTTTACCATCAAAAATATATCTGCTAAAGCAAATATGTCGTATTTAAAGCTGTTTTGTGGTAGAAAGGTTTCTGTCTGCAGTGCTGTCTGTGTGTTTTCCACCTCACAGCAGAAAAAAAAGAGTCAATCTGACTTGTCATAGCGAGGTTTTCTCCTGAGCCTCTTAGTTCTTAACAAGACATCTCCGGTTAAAAAAAGGATTTTTCTCCTGCCATTAGATAGTTATTGGCAGCATGAGCGAGAAATGCTCTCTGGGTTATGTGTTTTAAGCTGCGAGTCATGCAAAGACCTTTTCATTCAGGAGTGACACAAAGCGTTTGAAAGAAACTGACCTCATTTAAAAAGTGATTGGCGGTATGAATAGAAATCACGTCGGCTGCTTTTAAGGGTCAAGCTCTTGTAAAAACCTCTGTTTACTAAATGGCAATAACCTTGGGGATACAATAGTAGGTGTTTTTCAAATATTGAATGTCTGGTAGCACTATTTTCCAAAATTGACATAGTGTTTCGTCTTAAATGGCTCATGAAAAGCCAGATGAAGAATTTATGCCAATTATTCTTGAGCTGCAGAGTCCACGTCTGAGCCGAGCCCTCGCATGAAAAATTCTCACAGAAGCGGTTAAAAGCACTTGACCGATGACCCGCAGCTCAATCACATGTTTTTGCGAGAGGAGGTACTCAATCTGCATGTTAATTTTCAAAGTGGCACTTAGTCAATCAGATGTGTTTTATTTCTCTAATGAGCTTTCGGTGGTGATGTTTTTGCTGCGGTCTCGGCTGTGCGTGGAGCTGGAAGAGTGCCAGCTCTGATGTTAGTCCATCACATGTTGCATTGATTGTGTGTGCTGTCTTCATCATGAGCAGCTAAAAGATCCACACACACCTGATTATGTGGGACAAGATGTTTAATTTTCCTCAAATCAGACTTTCAAAGTGTCTCCATAATGATAAATAGATCTAGTAAGTGCCTGATTAATATTACATTAAAGGATAAGTTTTTTTTTGTTTTTTTTTAACTAGGACCCTATTTTTGCATGTTTTTGTGTCCAAAGCTCCTTTCCCACTGCACAACAAACCCACCAACACCTGCTAACATCTATCATCTAACATCTAAAATAAGTTACCACTGTAGCATTTTTACCAGCCTCCATGCTGCTTTCTAATTTTTGCTAACCTGTGCGTGACATCCGTGTAACCTGTGTTCATGAGCTAATTTGGGTGAGGAAGGGTTATTAGTGACTATATAACAACGTAGAATGAAAGTGGACCAGGATTTAGCGAAACATGCTGCAATGTAACCATCCATTGTATATTCCTGTTTTTAACATGGTCAGAGATGAAGATTTAAGAGGTAGTTAAAGTAATTAAAAAGACACTTTTAGTGGACATACATTGATGCACGATAATGTCCCAGGTGGTTATAATGCAGCTAGTTTCACTGCTGGTGGCTGCAGCCTTCTTGCTCAACACTTGATACCAAAATAAAACCAGGATCCCTGTGTCCGCGTTGAAAGATATTAAACTTGACTTGCATTCTTTTATTTACATACATGCATCAGGAGCAGTTTGAGAGTTAGTGCCTTGCTCGAGGACACTTGGGCATGTGGACAGGAGAAGCTGGGATGAAACCAACAGCTGTTGAGCTACAGCTCCCCCAGATATATTTGCACTCAAGAAACAAAATGGAAAAAAAGATATTGTGATGGTTAAATTGAAAATCATTTTCAGTTATGAAAACATCTCATGAAGAAAAAAATAATAAAGAGAACCAGGAAAAAAGAGGAATCAAATTAAACTGAAATTGGATTCAATTAATGAACAAACAGAAAGCAGTTAGTAAACTAAGAAAAGTTTGTGTATAACAGAAATGCAAAAAAACTGAAAAGGTTAATAAATTGATTCTTGGTGCTGGAGCAGTTTTATTGATAGACAATTAACTTTTCCAAAAGAAAAGAGAAGAAAAATTAAGTGAGATCGCTCAGTTAGTTTTGGGGCGTCAACTTTTTTTTTAATATTTCCTCAAATCACGTTAAGTCTACATCAGCGTCTTTGTCCCAGCTTTCTTAACCCTTCCTCCCCTCTCTATCATCCGTGTCTTCTCCATCTGTGGTGGCTGTGGTTGAGGAGACAGACGGTGGTTCGATTCCTTGACTTTTCAGACTTTGGTATGCAGCTCTGTGTGAATGCGCGTGATAAAAACCTAAAGCAGGAGGCAGTCCGTCATGTGTCAATGCTGCCTGTGGTATAAAGCGCTGCAGTGGTCTCTAAGACCAGAAAAGTGCTATATAAATGCCATTCATTTACCATTTGCTGTCCGTTTACCTCTGGGCGCCAGGTAGGCTCGGATGACAAAATGCCCTCAGCCGTTTTTCTCTTTGTAAGGCTGAACAGCGCTGGCGTCACCTCATCAGGACCTGGCTCTGTCCTATTTACAAGCACAGATGTGCATCAGCTCTTCAGGACGGCAGCTTTCTCACTACATTTGCTCCACAGATTGGCTCATCCTCGACCTTAACATCTTCTGTCTGTCACCGGACACCTGTTGCACACACTGAATGTGTCACACAGTGTGACGCACTGTAACGTGACCTATGTTTGTTGCACATCAGTGCTCATAACCCTGCAGTCTTGCAAGATGATCAGTTTAGTCCTCCTCAACCCCCTCAACGTCTCCTAGAAATTACGTTTGTGTATAACTAACAGTATAGATATCAACGGTGCATCTGGTGCAGTGCACAGGTGTTTTTTTGTGTATTTTTTGATTGTCATATCTATCTATCTGTGGTCGGTTGATAAATTTGGCGCTTCGGCTGCTGTCCGTGGTGCTGATTAAAGGCTGGTTGGCAGGATTGTAGGGACGTCCCTCACTTCAGAAAAAGGGGCGACTGATTGGACATACACAGTTTGGCTAGTGGCCAGGAGGAGCGCGGGCGGCAACTCACAAACACCAGTGAGGTCATAACCCAGAACGCCCCGCATCGGCGTACGTTCTGTTGCTGCTGTTTCACGGGTTAAACCCGGCACTGCTGCTGGCCACCAGCCCACTGTGAAGTCACAAAAATACAACACTGAGATTGTTTCAGCCTCGATTACTGAGATTTGATTTGGTTTAGACTTGATTTATGTTTTGAAAGCAAAAAGTACCCCCAAACACAGCTTTTTTAATAAAAAGTTTTTAAATGTATGCTTCTAATGGGTCGCATTCAGAGGCCTTAAAGACTTGTATCCTTGACCTTGACTTATCCAAACAGAACTCGAGACTCGACTTGAGACAGCTCTGCAGCGCTCACATCATCAGACCTTTCATTACCTGTTTTTGTGGCATGTTTTTGCTGGTAGAAGTTCAGTTTAAAGAAAAAGGTGCATATTGTTACCAAACTATGGAAAACAATTCAAATGGGAGCGAGAAGTCTGAAACACAAAAAGATGTGACATGTCTTGTTGTTGTTTCTCTGCTCATGCATGTGTTTTCATACTGACGTCAAATCTGCTTACTTCCTGAAATAGATCTGAACAAAAAATCCAAGGAGCAGAAAGCTTTAAAGGTAAAGGCATCAACGTTGACATTTTACCCACAGTGCCTTGTGGTATCACAAGTAAACACATTTTCAATCATGGTCGACAATAGTTGAGATGAAACCTCTAACCCTGGCAGCGTCAGTGCTTTAAATCGATCTGCAACAGAACATGGACCTGAGTCGATGGTACTAGCCTCTTCATTCCAGAAACTTCTGCAACTTTCCTAAATATTTTATTAATTGTCGCCACCAGCTTATAGGCTGCTGAGACCTCGTATGTTCCACAAACACATATTAGTGCGAGCAGATGTCAGCCTACGGGCTCTTCATTGGGTTAGCCGGCGCTGTAAAGGTCACGACAAATTACAAGTGGTCAGCTCGCCTCTGTCTACAGCGATCAGAACAGTCGCACTGACTCTGTCAGCAGAGAATTACACCATTGACCTTTTTGTGTTTGTGTGTGTTGTGTGTGTGTGTGTGTGTGTGTGTGTGAGAGAGAGAGAGAGAGTGAGAGAGACAGAGAGAGAGAGAGAGTATGTGTGTGAGTATATGTCGTCATTGTGCAGATTTGGATTCATTCAAATTAAGTGTGTGTGTCTTTGTGAAAGAGAGAGAGAGAGAGGGAGGGAGAGACGAAGAGAGAGAGCCTGAGTATGTGTTTGTGTTATGTATTTGTGCACTTTGTTTCTGTTGTTGTGCAGATTTGTCCACGTTTATAGATGAATGTATTTACGTTGTGTTTTATCATGGATGTGTTTTTTTAATGGATGTCCCAAACTCATTTTTTTCCGCCAATCCGAGTTATTTAATATTGAGTATCTGCCGGTACGGAGTCCTAATCTAATACTTTAATACTCCTTTAATTACAATATATCTAATGTGTAGCCTGTGCTTGGCAATATGAATAAATGAATAGACTTTGAATGTATTTGCCTATAATTATTATTTCTTCCTTTATTTATTTTACAAAATTAAGTATAAAATGACAAACTCTCCCTTTAAGCCTTTTTGCCTCGTCGCTGTCCCAAGTGAATGTCTCTGTCCGTTCAAGTGTTCTCTGTGTCTGTTGCTTCTCTGCAGCCTGTGTCTCAGTTACCTGGATGAACTGTACTCCACTCACTGTTTGTTTTCGTCATCTGCACATCTTTTGAAGGATAACGCGTCATTAATAAATAAGCCTTATTGCCTTCCTGTTCGTGCAGCTTTAAATGCACTTAGTGAGTGAGTGAGGTTGTCGTGAGCTCTCCTCTCTCCCCCAAGCAGGGCGGAGAAACACTGTGCACGTGGCTGAATTCAAAACAGAAGACTCTCATACTGAGCTTAAATGTAATGAATGTGCATTAATTTTGTAAATAATGTAAAGAAACAGTCTCATACTGAGTGCAGAGTCAGAAACAGCTGAGCTGAATAGAGTTGAAGACGGTTGCACTTGAAGGTTTTATATGTGCACATGTGCATGCGTATGTGCTATGTCTTTGTCCACTTTATTTTTGTTGTTGTTGTGCAGGTTTGTTCATGCGTGTCTACGTTCATGGATGAATGTATATATACACTGGGGTGTGTGTGTGTGTTGAGGGGGGTCAGTAGCTGTCTCACTCCAGCCGTAGTACCTTTAGGGCCATTGGCATTCTGCGCGGGCCTCGCACTCACAGTGACACTGAGATTATTACTGTTTCTGTCTTTTGTTATTTACTTCAGTCTGTCTGGCTTGAGCGTTAATGTGTATGTGTGTTTGTGTGGTGTCTGTGTGTGTGTGTGTGTGTGTTTACAGGGGCCGATTTAGATCTTGAACTTGAGGAAAGGATTTTAAGGATGAGCACTAGCGTGAGGAGATGTTGTTGTATAGTTTTATTATATTTATTATTCACGCCATCTTATGTTTATGTCACTGGTTATGTGTTTCCACCTCGCTGCTTGACTTTGTCAGTGTGTGCGTTGACTTACTTGTGTGTGTGTTCTTGTTTGTGCATTTTAACGACCTGTGTGGCACAGTCGGGGAGTGAAGCTCTCAGTGTCCACGCCGCCTGGAGTCATTTGTGTGTGTGTCTGCTTATCAGCGTTGTAACATTCATCGGTGTGATGAACCACGTCTGCGTACGGGGAAAAAAAAGCATCCATATAATCTGCTGAATACAGATGAGTGTTAGTGCGAGTTAATTGTATGTATGTGTTCAGGTGTGTGGGGCGTGAATGTGTTTTTAGCTGAGTCATGTTTATGCAGTTGCAGCTGTGAATTTATGTTTCAGTGTTTGATGGATTTGTCGGATGTAAAGTAGATCATGTTTATTCAGGTGTGTGTTTGTGTGATTGAGAGCCGGAAGAGCGTAATCATCAACAACGTAATGATTATGGCTTCTCATCGCAGTCATTTGCTCTCTTTTTTTTCAATCCTTCTTTCAACTATTTACACTTTCTTTTCTTTCTTTCTTTCCTTCTTTCTGCCCTTCTTTCCCACTCTATATCTCCCTGCACTGCTCCCTCTTTCCCCACCCATGAATAATCCATTCACCCAAGGCTGCCTATGAAATAACAAAAAGTTATGGAGCGCTTTACGAATCCCCCTCTACCTCCGCCTCTCTCCCTCTGCTGTAATCAGGATGCCTCTGCAGAGTTACGCAGAGTCTGAGGATCTGCATCCCTCATGAGGGAGGTGTGTGTTTGTGTGAGAGAAAAAAGGTGTGTGATGTGGTGCTCTCAAGCAACTACAATAAAAACCCAGTGAGGTGTGTGTTTGTTGATGTTGGGGAGTTACTCTGCGGCTATTCCCATTAACATTTTCGCCCAGTTGAAGTCCATGTAGTGTGTTATTTGTATTTAAAGTGATGTGTACGTGAGAGGAAGTGACAGAATGAGGGCACAACAAGACTTCATTTGTGCTCCTATAGCATGCATATGTGCCCAAAGGCGCAAACACACAGCGGATATCTGCTCATATTGTATATTACATGCAAAACCTGAATAAATAATAACAGGGAGTGACATGAACACATATACATGCAGTGTATGGCAGATGGTGAAGACGGTGAGAATGCCAAAGAGCAAGGGGAGAGGAGGAGGAGGGGAGGAAAAGGAGCTGAAAGAGCCAGATGGAGGGACGGAGGTGAGGCGCACAGAGGCGGGTCAACTCTTTGAAACACTCGAGGGATCCATAAAGTAAGAGTCTATTCGTTTTTCAAGACATCAAAGTACAAATTGGGTCAGAAAGATGGCAGGTGGAGGGGAAAGTTTGAAATACAGGTCGCTAAAAGCACCCGAGTGATTTCAAGGAATTTAATAAAAAGTCCAGGTCGATAATTAAGTCGGATTAAGGGCATTGGCACCTTAATTAAGCTATTAAATGCCAACTCACTATGTTTCCAAATAAAGGACGTCAGTGTCTGAGAACGTTCTTGATCCGTTAGGCATGCTAGTTTATAGAGAGCTCAGGGATGACATTTTTCTGTTGGCTTCTGCAGAAGTTAGCGTCACCCTGAATCCCTCAAAAAGCCTGTGGGATTTTTCCACTGGATTTGGAATCATTGCAGAAAACAAGCTCTTTGGTCAACAAATGTTTATGATATTTACACATTTTGTTCAGCACGATGATATTTTTGAGGAGTTTTGATGTCAAAATGCAGTCGCTAGTTAGGCTATAAACAAACTACAACACAGTTGCATGACTAAACATCACCACCATAACAAGGCTGCGGCAAGTTTCAGTGTGATGGCGTTCTGTAGTCTCATTTAGCCACCCATTAGCTATCGCTTTTTGAAAGACAAATGAAAGCCTTAAAGTTCATAGTGGGGCATTGACTGACATGGCCTGTTTTATTTTGTAGAACAAAAAATAAAGGTCTCTTAAGTGTGTGTGAACCACAGACTTTAAGGTTTCTAACTGAAAACCCATTTAAAAAAAAAATATCAGACAAGGGGACCGGCAGTGCTAAAATGTGGGTTGCAGGACTCAAAACCATCAGAAAATTAAATTAAAGGTGAGACTACATCACAAAACTTTACCTCTAAATAAATAGCACTTTGAAATGCGACACTAAAGGTCACTGAGTCAGTGGAGCAGCAGACTGAAAAGGCCTCTTGTATTTCGCGTCATTTTGCATTTTCTTTTCTTAAAACTAAACAGTGATTAGTTACTGGTCAGTGGTTGTCAGGCTAATGGAAACATGCATCAGCTTAATCTAATCCTAAATTGCTTTGTACAGTTGATGTGTCTGCTACATTTGCTTCACTCACCAGCCAAAAGAACAATAGTAATCTATTGGGTGGTAAATTTCTAAATACACAAGCAGCAGTGGAAGGTGGACAAAAAAGTTCATGTCCAGCCCCTGTAACGTCCCCACTGCGTGATTTCAATAACAAACAAACAGCTGACTCCTCGGATTTGTTGTCATAAGTTAGATGTTTCCTTTATCCATCAAAATAAATTAACACATGTTGCTTCTCTCTGGTGTCATAATTATCCGTTTTAATAAGCAGTCGAGTTTACTAAAAGGCCAACGGGTCATGCACCAGGTCAGGGTTCCTGCTGTAAAACAACCCAAACTAATCATCCACTGCACAGTTTGAACAGATGATTACAGACTAAATTAATTAGTTTCCCGCGTTCAAACAGATAGAAAGGGACAGCTGTACATTGTAGTTTGGCCACATGGAGATCTGATTTCAAAGCTGCAAAATGAATGAAGAATTCCTGGCACGCACTTCCATCTTAGTTATATATGGACACAAATCTGGCTGCAGACTGGATTTCCCAAGCAGCATCATTCATTTATCGAGCTCCCTACTGATGTGCGTACATGGCACACAGTGAGCAAACATGGAAGAAAACAAGTGTTGCTGAAAATCACATTTTCCCGCTGCTGCGGTTCCACATTTGCACTTGTCTCTCTGCAGAGTGCAGAAAAATTATGTGCAACTGGAACTCCACAGGAAGCAGGAGACAAAAGCAGCACAAACATCCCGTCTGCATCATGAAGGCAATGATAAACACCTGTTTTAGTCCGGACTTCACACAAAACAAAACAGAAAGAATAAGAATTGTTCTCGTCCTCAGATCCATTTTTACCAAAACACTAGAGGCAGAGATCTCTCCACGGATGGTTAATGCATTTTGGCACTTTGCTGGTGAAACATCACACCAGCTGGCTTGATGGGAGTGCTGGTTAACCCTTTGAAACCTGAGCAAATTGGCTTGATTTCTTTCAGAAATATAGGAAGAAAGCTATAAACAAGTAAAGAAGAAATGACTCCAAAATAGCAAGAAATTGGTTAAAAACTGTACCTAAAATAGGCAAAAAAAAAAAAAATCAAAGAGACAAGAAAACCACCTTACAAAAGTGTGAAAAATAAAATGAAATAATATTCTGAATATAAAGTTTTAAAAACCTAATTAAAAGAAATATAGTTTTCTCATCAAAATTATCTCTTTTTTTAAATAAAAAAGTAATTAATTTGTAAAGAAAGAAAATTTAATTATTTTGTAACAGAATTTTAAATATGTAATTATGATGATTAAAAATCTAGCTTTTCCTCTTGCTTTTTTATATTTTTCCCTAGCTTTTTAACAAATAATTTTATTAATCTACTATTTTCTGGCTGTTTTTTAAACATTTGCTTTAACCCCATGTTTTAAAAGAAATGGCATCAATTTACTCAGGGTTCAAAGGATTAAAAAGTTGTGTGAGGCATACGAAAGCAGCACAAGGAAAGTTTCAAAGGGTTAACTTGGTTTAGGAGTATCATGGAAAATCTGAATTTCTGTTGGCAGGTTTCCATTAAAACCATTTCCTAAAGCAAAGATCAATAGATCAAACATTGTCCTAAATCTCAGCAAACAGTAAAGCAGCAGCCATAGAAATAGACTGAGGGAACTGACATTGAACGGTTTGCTTTGGTCATTTGACCTGTAAAAAAGAAAGTGGTGAAAACATGAATGGGACCAGAAGGAGTATTTTTACACCTATTTCTTTTATTAAACAGAAAAATAAAACCATACTCCGCTCAAAATGTACCTTTATTATCCATACTAAGACTAACATTAGCTTAGTTGCCTTGTTAATTCATTATAAAACTATTTAAACTCGACAGAAACCACATGAAATTCACCAGAACTTTCTCGTCAGTCCACTGTTC
Source organism: Plectropomus leopardus (assembly GCF_008729295.1). NCBI lineage: Eukaryota > Metazoa > Chordata > Actinopteri > Perciformes > Serranidae > Plectropomus > Plectropomus leopardus. Next base: position 4,093,649 of record NC_056480.1, on the reverse strand, counting down.
CAACAATCACCAAGTCTGATTTGGTTGAAATTAACCCCTAATTCAGTAATTTACATGTTAAAATATGTTGTTCATCCCCACTGTCTCTTCCTCTCTGGATCCTGAACAGCGGCTCTCACTCAGACGCCAGTAGATCTGTGGGTGCAGTTTTTGGGGCATCACAAAACCTGCGTAATGACCCATGCATCCACCCATGCATCCATTTCAGTAACGAGGAAATGTAAGGAGTATGAAGGTCCTTTATAGGGCGGGAGAGGGGGGCGGTGCATGTGTCTGGCAAACCACAGACGTTCATGCAGGCAGAGTCACCCCCCCCCGTGCTTGTTTTGACATCACAGCAGACGTAGAAGGATACCTGGACCGTAATATTTAGACGTAAAAGTCCACTGTAAAATGGCAATATGTGTCAACTTGGGATGAGAATGTGTTGGTTTTCTACCTTTTACACAAAAGTGAATGCCACAGTCCTTTTCCTCTCTGTTCTCCACTTTTTAGCATGAATTTCAAAAGTGTTTGCGGCTTCCTACCGCAAAGACGCCCTAGTTTTATTAAAAAAACGACCATCTGTCCAGCAGTGAAATTCAACCCCTCCAAATTATTTTCATCCTAAAAAAACATTTGTATGAGTCCCCGCTTAATCTCACTGTTGTGCGTGGAGACGCAGTTAGGAGCTAGGGGGGCACAGAAACAGGTGCGTTGAAAGAAAGTGTGAGACAGGGGGATTGAGCGGGTTGAAAGACATTGGCCTAGAAAGGTAACTGCAGGAGAGGACATCTGTCATCCACAGAGACATCAGCGCGGCCCGCGGTCACAGCACTTTGTCATTTTATCTGCATAATGTGACAAAGACGAACAAGATGCTCGTCTAGGCTGCGGCTCTTTATCGTGTATCTTAACGCCCGCGCACCTCGTAAAATTTTACTGTTTGGTGGGGGCATTTATCCGCTGCGCAGGACAAGGGCTGTTGTTAGTATGGGCAGCCAGAGAGGGAATGGCAGACCTAACCTTGGCAGTGTTAAAGCCGCAATTACTATTCATTTCATCTCCCCTCCTCTCTTCTTCTCCCTTCTTATTTCAGCTCTCTCCTTTCATCTCCTCTCTTCTCTCGTCGACTTGGTTCATCACCTTTCTTCAACTCCCTTCTCTTCTCGCCCCCTTCACCTCCTCTCTTCCTTTTTTCTTCTTTACTCTTTTATCTCCTCTCCCTCTGTCATCTTCTCCAACTGCATCACATATCTTCCTCTTGAATTCCTCTCCTACTTTCTCTCTCCTCTCTTCTAAATTGCTGCTGCTCTGCCACCCCCTCCTGCTGTGAAAGACTCGGTGTGTGTGTGTGTGTGTGTGTGTGTGTGTGTGTGTGAGTGCGCACTTCAAAACAACACAAAACTTCAGATATGCATTTTCTGCTCTTCAACTTTAACCTGCCACACACACCTAGCAGCACACGCAAACACACAGGACCCTGTGGGCATTGATACTCACTCGCTAAACTGAACGTAGCCTTGAATTCCAGCTGCAGTTTGCTGCTCAGTAAGCAGGACCACAGAGAGACAGAAACGCTCTCTGTTTGATGTCGATGCCTTCACATGCTCCACCTCTCCGCCTCATACTCCTCCTCCCTTCATCCTCCGTCCCTGTGTCTGCCTCAAGCTATAAGAGTGAGAGTAGGCCTAAGGGACTGTTCTTTATTTAACAGCGGAGGGCTGTTTTATTACGCTCCCCAAAGCTACAAATATTCCTCCTTGATTCTCCTTGAGTGGCTTGTGGAAAATGCATGAAGAATTTGTCCAGCATTTAATTTTGATGGGCCTTTGGATTTGGGAGGGAAAAAAAATCATTGAGAAGAAAAGCAATAATCGAAATGTATTTAAAATCGCTAAAAATGTTGAAAGTACAACATCGCCAGAAAGTTTTAAAGAACAAAAAAATTATTTAATGAAATTACCAAAACATTTAAAAGAAAAAAGGGCAAAGATTTCATATGAACAGAAAAATCACCCAAACATTTTTTTAAAAAACTAACCAAAGAAGGATAAATTTTTTTTTTTATTTATTTTATTTAAGAATCACCCAATTTTTTTAAGTTTAAAAGAAAATATTGCCAAAAGTGTTCAAAGAAAAAAAATCCCCAAATAAAAAAAAAAAAAATCACCAAAATAAATAATGAACATCCACCGCCCCTAATCTCTAGTTTTGTTTTTTTTTAAATCAGGGTAATAAAAGTTATAAAAGAAAATAATAGAGCTTGTTCATCATAAAGGATTATTCCCCCGGAAGCTCCTCACAGAAGTCCAAGCTGAGCCCCACATGTCCCCAGATCCTAGAAACTCCCCTGCTACAAGGCATTTTCAGTACACACACCTATACACACTTGCATCTGTCCTTCTTTTGTGACTATCTGACACTTAGCACCATACAGGTAAGTAAGTACTACACTTAGAGTTTTTTCCTTTCGGTCTTTTAAAGCAGAATCACACGAACAAAGAACCTTACGCAGCCTTGCACACAACACATTCATGACACATGCGTGCCTGTAAAAACACACAATGCTCGTAGTCTTTTCATCTTGCTGAATCCATTCTTTGTCAGATGGCTTCAGCCTTGCACAGTGAACTGGGAGAGGTACAGTCGCATTGATCGAGGCAGAAAGCAGCACTTCTTTCTTTTTTCCTGCGTATGCTATATTAGTCTATATACTTATTTCTGTATTTGGAAAAAAAGTTGATTTTCATCTTGTTGTTGTTTAAGCCTTTGTTATTTTTGACTGCCAAGAAGAATTATAGGGTAGCAGATTGCGTCTTGGAAAAAAAAGAAACAGTTTTTCAGGCAGAACGGGAAGTCAAATAATTCATGCAAATGTTGCAATCAACAGTTCATATGCTGCACACATAACACACAGACCATCTGCCGCGTGGAAAACTCGTGCTGAATTTAAATGTGAAGCACGGCGTGGCGTTAAGCGGGGCTGTTTGCAGTTTGACTTCGGAAAAATCACAGCACTGTCAGAGGATGGTGCAGTTCACGTCAGATACACAAGAAACCTCAGCCGACGGATTTTATTTGTTATTAGATGGCAAATCAAGTGCTAAATTTGCTTTTATTGACTGACACACCGTCCAAGGTGTTCTCCGGCCTTCTGATTAATATACGGCGGGATCTGCTCGTCTCTGAATCACTGAGGGATTCAATGAATAATTGAATGGATGAAGCCATAGAATAGAAAGTCATTATTAGGATGAGATAATTACACTTTGGGATAGGCTTATTTACTTTAATGAAGAGAGTTACATAGATAAGATGATTGAAACCACTCTTATGTTATACAGTAAATATGAAGTTATAGCCAACTGTCACTCAGCTCAGCATAAAGACACAAAACAGGAAAACAGCAAGCTTGAATCTGTGTCCAAAGTAAATTCATCTCCTGGCACATTTAAAGCTCAGTAGTTAGTACATTGTGTCTTTGTTTAATCTGTGCAAAATATGTGTAAAAGCGACAAGTTTAGGTTCTAGAAGTATTAGACTGTTTCTTGGCCAGAAAATTGTAGCTATATTGGAAGTGCCTTTAAGGGGCCTTGTTATGCTTTTTGGGGTTTTTTCCCTTTTCTTTATTGTTTTGTGTTGCATTTTTGTGCTTGTAAAAGGTCTCCTAAGTAATAAAGGCCAAAGTCCAAGCCAAAGGGAGCTCTCTCTGCTCATAAGCTGCCTTAAACAGCTTGATTAAGTTTCAGTGTTTATTTCTGTAACTTGGTGACATCACCTTGTAACAAATAGAGTAGAATGTGCATAGAGAGATCCAGCTGACCAATCAGAGCAGACTGACCTTATCGGGAGGCGGGACACAAGCTCAGACAGACTGTTTCAAACAGAGGTGCTGCAGGAAAGGGCAGTATGAGACACACAGTGTGTTTTTTGAACATTAAAGCATGTAAACCTATTGTAGTAGACCCCCAAAATACAAATATGATCCTCAAAGTGAGCATAATGGGGCCCCTTTAAACCTGCATTCTTATTAATAGCCTGCAGGGGGCAACTCTTCACTGCTGTCGCATGCTACACATACAAGCTACATTTTTACATATCAAGTGTATTACATGTAGAGTAAGCTTTCTAGTCTGTATTTACCTCTCAGAAGATATCTGCTTTCCCGTTAAAGGTACTACATTTTAGCGTTTTATGTTTTAGAACAAACACACTACATTTCCCATGATGCCCTATGCTCCCTGTCACAAACAAAATTCTTCCCCAAAGCCTCATCTCATCCTGTAGTTCCTCTGTCAAACAAAGAAAACAGAAAATAACACCTCTGGATAAGATTGTTCTGATGAGACAAGTGAAATAATGTGAAGGTCAAACGGCAGCGAACAAAAGAAAGCGCACCAGAAACTGGGACAGAGATGTGTTCGTCTAAAAAAGAAAAGAAGAAGAAAAAAAAAAGACAGCTGTGCTGGCGGCTGCTGATCTTTTCAGTGGCAAACTTGTTTTACAGTAATTACACAAATATTAGTCTTGAAATGATTTATTGATGTCAAAATGCTACAAGTAGCACTTTAAAGAAATGAGGAGATTATCTGAAACATGTCTGCTCGTGAATCAGATATTTTGCCACCAGGAAGAAAAACGAATGATGGCACTGACAGACGGCTGTGTTTGTGCACCTGATGTAAATGTGAGTTGTGCGTACGGTATATGTTTACCTGTGCTTACTGCATGTGTGGGGAGTGTAGTATATGTTGCATCTGAGGCATTGCATTGCATAATGAAAGTAGCAGGGAGACTGAAGATGATTGTGTGATGTGCAGGCGTGCTTCCGCATGTGTGAAACTTGAGCTTGTGTTTTGATTTTGTGTTTTCTTCGCTCTAATTTTTGCGATGGCCATTGGCAGCAATACCTGCTTGAAATGCAGCTGCTGCCTGTGAAGCCTGAGGTCCCCATCTGTCTGTCTGTGTGTGCGCCTCAGACTGTTTGTGTGTGTGTGTGTTCGCAATATTGCAAGTCAGTTTTAACAACAGAAAACTCTTTGCATGTGTGTTTGCACACAACAAAATTCTACATACAATTTTGAACATACACGTGTCTCAAACAAAATTTAAAATGTGCCAATTTGCCAACAAGTGGTTTAGCAAGATTTTTTTCCACTTTACATTTGTGTTGACTTTCTAAGAATTCCTGTCTTTGTCTGTGCTTGTCTGCCGTGCATGTCTCCTTCTGTTGTGTGTGTATGTGTGAGTGTGTGTGTCATGTTATGTTATCACATCCTGTGCCTGGGGAGCACACAGGTAAAGACAGTTTGACAGCCTTTCCAGAAAACAGCCAACTCTCAGGGGCTTGTCAACGCTGCAGCTGGAATCCACTCACATTAACGTGTGTTCGTGTGAATATTTAGCCTATACGTGCTGGCTGTTTGCCTCTTTTTTTGTAAAGCGTCTTTTCAGTCTGTATGAATAAGACTCTATAGACATCTCCGACTGCGTGCGCGTGTGTAATGACTGTATGTTGTCAGTGTCGCTCACAAAGGTTGACAATTGTGGTCACAGCTCTGTATTGCTCCAATATGCATTTAGCAAGATTGCTGCACCACTGTTATATGAAAAATCTCCATACACAATAAACTCACTATTTCAGGGATAAGCAGCAATTATAAATCGAACACCCCCAGATAAGGGTGTTCTTAATGATCTGCCATCAATCTTTATTGGCTGATGTTTACTCTAAATAATTTGTAAGCTGATCAAATGAAGCGAAGACTGTCTCTGAGACTGTCTCTGCACTGCTTAAACAGATCGGGCTGGTGGTTCTGACAAACTGTAGCTCACACTGAACTGTTATATTCATTGTTTACTGCTCACCTGACGTTCACCTCACCTGCCTCTGCGGAGTGCAGACACACCATTTCTCTCTCTTCTCTCGCCCCACACACACACACACACACACACATTGCACTAAATGCTTCTGTATTTTGCCCACACAATCCACGTGGCATCTTTATGTGAACCAGCTCTTTGTCATCTGTGTTTCTCCAGTATTTTAGCCATTTTGTTGTGACGACTAACACAAGGTTGATTAGGGGAGACGGGGGCATTTGTTACGATTTTGGTTTTCATGTAATTACTCAAAAACGTCTTGAACTATTTGGATATATTATAGCAACTTGTATCTGTGCTCTTCTTGTTAACAATCATTAATTGACCCTTTGCTAAGTCCCACCCCTCAGAAACAGACTGACCAATCAGAGATCAGCATGAGTAGGCTCTGCCAAGGATCCAACAATCACGTGGCTGTGCTACATAGACGTTTGTGCAATAGCTTCAGATTTTTTTCATTTTTAGGCTGGTTTTGTGACTTTTGAGCAAAACATTTTGCCTGTGGAACATCTAGTAGTGATACTCATTACATGGAGGAGATGAGGAGAAAAAGAGATGCACATTTCTTTACCATTCCAAAACCAAAATAAAAACCCTTTAAAGTGTAGGGATGACTGTGCGCTTGTCAGTAGGAACTGGCTCCCTCAGGCATGATGCAGCAGGCGCTACAAGAGGTGTTACTGCATCACATAACACTTGAAAAGTTGAGCGAATCATCCGGAAGTTTTGAATTCACAATTCCTCTGTGAAATTATGGACTGTCACCTCCCAGAAATCCCTCATGCATGGCCACTCCCACATTTAAGGGGCTCGCCTTGCCATTATTGCTCACATAACACACCTGCGTCGCCTTCGATTGGAAATAATGACGACTAGTGTGGTGGCTGCAACAGAAATAAACCTGCAAATGTTTTTCTCAAAATCATGGCTCGCTGACAGTCATTTTGTAATGTGACAAATTTTGGTTGACATTTGGAGAACTTCCACTGCAGGAGGAGAAGTCACATAACAACGCCAGAGAAGTGGCATAGCATCACTCAGTGGAAAAGCAGTCAATTTGCAATTGTGTTTTAGCGACATTTTGAAATATGCTGCTTAAGTTTTGCGTAAATCCGTAATGGAAACTCACCTGCTTTTAGCCAAAATTTGATAATACTTCTTAGAGATAAATAAAAGATAAATTGTTTTTACTAGCAGTGTAATGGACACAATTTTGCTTGAAACACTAGACATCAAATGTTACACGTGCCCCACGTGCAGGAGCGAGTGTAACAGCATATAGCATATGGACTGGATTTTATAGAAAGTAATTCTACAACTGTGTACAAACGTGGCTCTAAAGCCTTTCTTGTGTCAGCAGACACACTGAATATCTTTCGGCGGCGCAAAATAAAACTCCTGCACTTCTGCACCACTGCTCGAAAAAAATCCTCGGGGAAACACAGCAGCCTATGCAAGCTGGCAGTTTGAACAGCTTTCACCCTAAGTGCAGTGCTAGGAAAAACTTGTGCCCACACACCTGCATACTAACTCACACACACATACACTTAAACACACACACACATCTGCCCCGACAACTGCATGCAAACACCAGCTGGGAAGCAAATGTCAGAGGAATGAAAGGAGAGGAAAACACCTGAGCCCAGAGTGGTGCTGCGGCTCCGTTTCCCTCTTTCTGTTCGTCACTCTGTCCTTTTCTCCCACAAAAGAGCAAATAATCATTTAGCTGGCAAAAATTATGGTTGAGACCCTTTCTTTTAAATATTCTTTTCTCTCACGCTCACACACACACACACACACACCTTCAGACACACACAGACCCCCTAACCTCTCGGACACCTTCTGTCAGCAAGGTGACCAGAGGATAAGTCGGCATATATTAGTCCAATTGACACCACACCCTCTTGTTATGTTAATAAACCACCTGATTAGCATGGACAGGCTAGTGTGTGTGCGTGTGTGTCCTTCTGTGTCAACTGAAACGCTCCATTAATGCACACCTGCTGGTTTTCATATAGATGCACTTGTATATGCGCCTGCTTCGATTCACGGTGGTGTTCATATCATTAAAACCTCCATGTTTCTTCTGTTTCTGTCTTCTGCAAAGCCTGTTTTGTTCGCACATGTGTAAACGAACCCGTCAGCTGTCACTTCCAACGTATGCAGGTCGCGCCAGCTCCAGGCTGGAGCAGAGATTTCGGTTTCTTCGTCTCTTCCAGCTGCGGTTCTCATCACATTAAAGGTGCTTAAAGTTTCTTTCCAAACATGAGTGTATCATTGTCACATTAGCTGCGAAATCTCGCTATAATTACTGTAAACAAAAGAAACCCCAACGGAGAAAATTGGGCACCTCTATCTCCCAGCGCTGGTATTATCAGCGCTCATGTTTCTTGGAATTAACGCCACGTTTTCCCATATACCCGCTTGCCACCGGCTCCATATGGCTCAGATCAATGCGGCTGCTGATCTTGATGGTCTCGTTTGTATATCGTAATAACACTAATGCCTCAATGAAAGTGGTTAATGATTTATTGTTGTTAAGATGCTGCACTTAGCAGCTCTAAGCGCTCTAATGAGGGCTGGTTGGAGCGGCCGCATTAAAGCTGCTGCTTTAAAAGTGCCGATGTGTAATTGATTTGACCGTAACTGGAAAAGATGCTCACCTACATCACAGAAGAATTTGACTCATATTTTCAAATAAAGGCACATTTATTGCTGTTTAAACAGACATTACTGGTGTAAACAAACCTTCAAAAACACTACAGCCAGTTATTTCTTTTTTTTGTAGAAGTCTCTCTAACAATAATAATACATTTTATTTATAGGCGCCTTTCAAAGATCTTAAGTACAACATACAAAACAAAGATTATAAACAAACAGCAATGCATCCATAGATCATAAAGTCAAACAATCATTAACAAACAGCAATACATTAATATAATAACTTGATGAAATCATTGTCATAAAAACTAGGTATAAATCATAATTAAATCATCATCAGTGCAAATCCAGTTATGTGTGTCACTGTAAAATCAGACCGGATATGTAAGGTGTGTTTTCAAAGGGGATTTGAAGGAGAAAAGGGCGGCAGAAGTTGTGTTTCCTTCTTGCTCTTCTTTTGCTGGGTTTTACGCTGCGTTCATGTGATGTCGGAGTTTATTAGTTGCGAAGTTGTTCTTTGACAAACAAGCTATATTTTTCTTTTTTTTTATTATTTAACTTCTTTATTGACTTTTCATTACAAATGCAAATGCACAACTAATGTGTAAATATAAGCATTTCAAACAAGATTAAGTCAACATTTTAAGAAAAATGAAACAAACTTGACAATAACAAGCAAAAGAAGGAATAAAAGAAACTTAAGAGAAAAAAAAAGGGGAAAAAAAATTAAAGATAAATAAGGTGCCCATTCTTGACAGTTACATTCATCACAACACAATGTTACATGACATGTCTATTCCTTGAACCTACATGGATATAAGATACATGGGGGAGTGTACAGGTATTAGCCATAATGATCATCACTTTCCAATCATTTCCAAATAAGGAGCCCATACCTTCAAGAAGAGATCTAAATTATTATTAATCTTATAAATAAGTTGTTCAAAAGAAGCTATCTTGGTTAGTTCATCTTTCCATTCCTTAAAACTGATCTTTTCTTTTGACTTCCAGTGTCTCAAGACTGCCCTGTTTACTGTTGCGAGAGCTAGTTTCACCCATATGCGCCTTTGTGTGGATAGGCTGGATTTCCTCGGCAAGATACCCAGAATACATAAAGCTGGCCCCTCTCTAAACTCTACCTTCAGTACTTTATTGATACGTTGGATAACAGCCACCCAGAGGTTGTACACCATCTCACATTCATAGAACATATGTACCAGTGTGCCCCTTTCCTTCTCACATCTCCAACATTTATCATTCTCCCTAAGTCCCAACCTTATATTTTTCAATAGTTTCGTAATGTATGAATGTTTTGCATGTATTTTCTGTTTCGTAATTCTGTTAAATATGTCTGCTTATTAAAAGCAGTAGGCGATATTGGGTGCTATCATTTTAAATCGATAATTTAATACGTAAATTGATCAAAACAAGAACAAGCTGCGACACATTAAGTATATTTGATATATTGTCCACTTGGACTGATATGTGGCTTTAAGGTTGCTTCTTGTTGCTGTTTGTGTCAGCTGACTCAAAGTCTCTGATGTTGTTGCTTTCAGCTCTGATGTGTTTTGACACTGATTTACTGTTCTGTAACACTTATTTATTATTTATGTATTTTATATGAATGAAGTTCGAGATTTGAATCTGAGCTTTGAATGAAGCCCCGCCGCCCCCGAAACAAAAAAAACCTTTCAGCCACATTGGCTTTTTGTCCAGAGGGCTACGACGCTCTCCTTGATCAAAGTGCAACATCAAGTGTGTAGTGACTTCAGTGTGCTGAGCGGTTTTGTTTGTTACGTGTGACTGTGGAGTCATCGGTGTGTGCATGCGTGTGTGTGTGTGTGTGTGTGTCTGTGTGTGTGTGGAGAGGGGGGGTATATACTTCAGAGAAGATGCCTCCCTTCATGCTAAGTTAGGCACCATAACAATTATAGTGCGAATCATTACCCCTCATTAACATCATCCAGGCCTCGATGACACACACACACACACACACACACACACACACACACTGTGGCACTGAGCTGGTGAGGGCTCATCAAGTCGCTCATTAATAACAACTGTGGTGCGCTGCAATTGGTCAAGAAAACATCAAACAAGCTGGTAGCTGAATATAGAGAACACACACACACACACACACACATAGACGCAATCACAATGATTTTCCTAAAGCCTCTTTAGTTTTTCCAGCTGCGTCACCACCTGCACACTGTGTGTCATTTGTGTAACTGTGTGCACATTGATATGCGTGTGTGGGTGTGTGTATGCGTGTTGTCTGAATGCACCTAAATCGTGTCAATGCACCACTCTTTCCGCTCCTTTAAGCAGGCTGGGGCTGTCTGGCTGGCTAAGTGTTGTCTTCTGAAGTTGAAGAGCTAATTACTGTCTGCCTCCTGCAACATGAGATTTGAGCTGCCAAGGGCTGGAGGCAGGACCTGCTCTCCTTCTGCTGTGGCGAACCGCCTCTGTGTGATGTTACCTAAGCAAGTAAAAAGAGCTTCTCATGGGTGTTAAATTCTTTAGAGGGATTTAGGCGGTGCGTTTTTGGGAGGGAGTCCAGTTCTTCATTTGTCTTGCCTTCCCTGTGGTTCCACTGGCATTGTGCTGTAATGTGGAGCTGCAGGTTGTGCAGATTGAGCTGCCGCGCTCCCGTTTTGTATTCCAGTTGCTGTTTGTACTATGTGCGCTTTCACATTCACTTTTATCCTCTTTCAGAAGCTTCTAAGCAAGTTCATGTATTAAATGTTCATTTATTTTGTACCCTTGACTGGATTGTTCGGGGTCGTTACACTTCTGAAATCATTAAAAAAAAAGACTTCATCAACCAAGAGCTGTGCGTCCCTGATCTCTGTTTCACAGAATATATTTCCCTGCAGTCACACCTCTGGTCAACTCCAAACCGTGAGAGGCCTAGTACGATGTCATCTCTGATGTGATGTTTAACCACAGAAACAGCAGTCAGTAGCTGATTTGAGTTGGGAGCATGTTTGTAAAATTACCAAAATGTGTCTTTCTTGTTAACCTGCCATCCCCTCTCCATGTGTATCCAGACCCAGAGACTGTTAGACAGAGGAGATTCTTAGCTTTGTAATTATTTCAGTATTATTATTGTAATCCAAATATCAACCAAAATATGGAACATTATGTAATGACTTTCAGTGAGCCATGATTTTGCGAAAAGTTAGCGGCTAATTTGAAGTAGGAGAGAGAGGCCATAAATGAAGTAAAGATGGACTGGTTGTGTTGATTGTGGTTACTCAAAATTAACCTCAGCTGTGTACTTTGTTTCTGGTAAACTCCTTACCCTCTGAGCACAGGACGAGATCAGTCTATAAAACAGGGATGGTAAAGTTTTGTTTTGCCATATTAAGGCTTTGTTATTGTTTAGAAAGTGTTGCCGAAACGTATGTCATATGTCACACTAGAGGCAGACACTGATGTGTTAAACAAAATGCCCGTCACGCCTCTTTTGCTTCTAGAGCTCTATGGTTGTTTAGCTCTGTATAAAAAGGCAAAGGCGACCCTATAGCGCAGTCTCTATGTAAAAATGGCCAGTGTTTGGTTTGTCCGTTCTGGGCTACCATAGAAACATGGCAGTGCAACATGGCGGGCTCTGTGGATGAGGACCCGCTCCCTTTGTAGATAATAATAGTTCATTCTAAGGTAACAAAAACATAGTGATTCCTATGTTCAGCTAATTAAACAGTAAAGAAAACAAACTGATCATAATAAAACATAGTATCACATCGTATTGTATCGTATTGTATCGCATCATATCGTATCCTATCTGCCAATATATCCCCTAAATCCTACACACTAGTCTTTAAAATATATTTGGGTATTTGCATTAATATTGGCTCACATCTATCTTACAATGAATCTTTGATGAGAATCAATCTTTAACTTCGTGTTCGTTTTCTCGATTTCTTCCTGCAGTGCTGTCATACCTGTATCATACAGTGCTGTATTCATGTGTGAGTAGTATATTCCAGCATGTCCTCTGTTGTTTCATATTTATATTCTTTTGTGTATTCGGCTTTATTCCCTGCAGATATGCTCTACATCCCAGTACTTGTGTCTTCTCCCACTTTCTTCTATACCTCAGGTCTTTACAGCAGTGTCTTGCTTTCCCGTCATATATTCATTGTTTCAGATTTCAGTTACATATTCATAGTTTCCTCTCGCTGTGTGATATTTCAGATGTGAGGTCTGTATGTGTTTCTGCTTCCCAGCTGATTACAATATTCCTTCTAATGTGCTCTGAGTATGACTAATGGACTGCTTCTGTTTATACTCAGACTCTCAGCGTGTGTGTCCATGCATATGTGTGTAAGTGTGAGGTGGGGCATGTTGCACTATATGTACAAGCCTGTGTGATGTGCGTGTGTGTGTGTGCGTGTGCGTGCAGTATGCTCAGCTCCACTGTGCTGACTTTCATTCAGTTATAATAAAGCCTGTTGCTCTCTCTCATTTACAGACATTAGCGAGCAGTAGTAGCAGGGAGCGTGATGCAGAGACAGACAGAGAGTAATAGATATGAAAAACAGAGGTGGTGGAATGCAGATATTACCCAGCAACCCTGCTCGTGCACTCAGCATGATAAATAGTTAGTTAGAGAGGAAGACGGAGAGAGAGAGAGAGAGAGATGGGGGGAGAAGAAGATAAAGGGTAATAGGATTGAGAAGCAGCGATAGAAAATGAGAGAGCCTGACAGAGATCTGATGTGGAAATGCACTTTTTGTGTTCTGTGAGATTGTACTCTCCAGAGAAACGACAGCATTCATCATTTGTTCAAACGACTGAAAACGATCCCGTTAACATTTTCCAGAGAGGGGAGTTCCTCTTGAGGTAGTCTCCCTACACTCTCCAAAGAAATGGCAGCATGTTTTCAGTGTTTACATTCATTAACAGAGCAGGAAGTAGCTGGATTTCTTTTACACTGCAAAAAGTAAAAGTTATAGGACAAAAGACGGATGAGCGTGTAATGCGTTGAGGGTTCACATCTTGGTTTCTTTTAATGGTCCCAAGAAATTATATCTTAATGTGATGTATTTTCTCCTGAAACAGAGCATTCGGGCAGGACATGAGACAGTAAAGGCTATTATTAATGGAGAGAAAAGCAGTCTGACTTTATAGAACAGGGACGCAGAGTCGGCAGAGTTTGAAACTTTTGTTTTGACGTAGAGCACATTGGATATATGACACATAAAACCACTGCGCCCATTTCTTTTTTGACTGACATTTCTTTTTTTAAGTTTTATTTGTCCTTTTTTCACAGAAACACAACATGAGGAACATTGTCAGGCCTTATGACAATCATATCCGAATACCTGACATACCATGTCACGGGCTGTAAGCATGAGGACTAGTGCGTAATAAATTACCTGTTATTTACCATAATTAAGAAAAAGCACAACAAAAAAAATGGAAAATTACTTTTCAAGCAGTGAGGACAGGCGGGGCAAACCAGCAAGCCCTCATTCTCCACCGGTGTACGGCCGGTTTGTTGTTTTTTTCTGGTGATGAAAAAAATGATCATGATAAGACTTTTTTCCATATCGCCCAACTCTAGAAACTAGTGACATGCATTGCAGAACTCATTTTGTTAATTAAGTGCAGGTATTTGATTTGATTTGATTTATTAAGCACAAATTAAAAACAATGACGATATACATTTTAAGAAAATGAGTCATGCAGAGGGAAACCCAAGAACACTCAAGGGGTTTGACAAGTGGAGCTCATTCAGTACATAAAATCTCTTAACATTAATCAAAAACAATTATAAAATTGTTAGAAAAAAATAAATACATTTGTTTTTAAGTTAAATGGTTCCTCAGTATGAACATGATAAAAGATGTTTGCATTAGAGCACTCGATGATGGTTGTCTGATTCAACAAGTTGCCCTGGTTGCACTGGTAGTAGTATGTTAAAAGTATTTTACAGATTCAGTCTGGAAATACTAGTAATCTCATAAATCTAATGGTCATATCTGACAAGTAAATGTTCATGAACTCAACATAAAAAATACATATAAACCCAAATCAGAGCACCAAATCAAGACCATGGCCCCCAAAACATCAGATTTAAAGATGACGTATAATTGCACTGTGATGGAACCAAAGCTTTCTGCACAAGGAAACACGGGAGTGCATTTCCTTGCATAATGTCTTCATATATTTTGTAAATTCAGTGGAGAGACTTGGTGCTCCATCTCCAGCTTTTCATTTCGCCCCTTTTTCACTGTAATTAACAAGTGGAGTTATTTCCCATGTGGATGAAATGTTCCATGACCAAACCAAGCCATCGCTAATACGTCGTAACGTTGATAATTACATGGTCATCAATTGGGAAAATGGAGCATTTTTAATCTCAATTACACAAAAGTTCGTCCGAGTCCCAACATTTTAATTTTTTTGCCGGACCCCCACCAACCATTAAATTTAGTTTTCTGTGGCTGTTCATTAAACAGTTTCTCTTCCATTCCTCCTCAGAATCATGTTGATTAGCTGGCGTTGTGGGTTGTGTTTGGGTGTTGATTGGTGTGTCAGTACGTTACTTGACTGCAGCCGAGTGTGTGTGTGTGTGTGTGTGTGTGTGTGTGTGTGTGTGCGTGTGTGTGTGTATGAAAGAGAGAGAGAGAGAAAGCATATTTAGTCCTTTCCGTGTTTGTCCCCAGGGAAGTGATTAGTGTAACTAGCCTTTGTTGAATTTCTATTTTAAAAAATAACTCTTTTGCGTGTGTGTGTGTGTGTGTGTGTGTGTGTGTGTGTGCGCGCGTGTGTGTGTGTGTTCTGCGTGGATCACTGGGTGCGTGCCAGCAGGATGTAGGTGTGTATTTGCATAGTTTGGATTAGTGATGCCATTATTAACTCTGGTATTTACTGTATGTAAATACATGTAAAGAAGAAGAACATCATGCAGCTTAGAAGCTGCAAGTCAAACTACAAAACTAACACTTCTGCTCTGAACTTGATCTTTATTTTACTGTTGATCATCTATGAAGGTTTTCACATGAATTTTTAAAATATTTCTTTGGAAGCAACACCCTTTTCCTGTGATTTAGTTTCTAGGAAAGTGGAGCCAACCACAGTGTCATTAATATTTCTTTAGACCCTCACTTTGACTTAATTTCACTGAATTTTTGTCACATGGCTGTTGGTCTCAGCTGAGTCAGTTATAGCTTCCCAGTTGCACTTACTAGCACAAAATTTTGCATTTTTATTTTAATGTTGGGGGTTTTTTTTCAACAGGATGTGGTAAGTGGCAACGTTTGTCTGTCTTTCTTTATTTTTTTATTTTTATTTTTTTTACTCAATTTTATGGGCCCTCCCCAGATCTGCTTTACTTATGTTAACACATGGGCGTCTTCTCTCATCCCTTGTTTAGATCAGCGAATTTCTAAGATCATATTTATTTTTCTTAATGGTTACAGACAAAAACAAAAACACCTTTTATTTATTTTATTTTATTTTTATTTTTATTATTTTTACTATTATTGTTGCCTTAATTAGTAAAGCTGAATACTTTGGTTCAAATCCAATGTGGTTATCATTGCTTTTATTTAAGATATTATTCATTTGCTTGTTTTTTTATGAAGCGAATATTTCATGAAGTGAATGTATTTGTGTTTTTATGACGTGAGTTTTCGTGCATCTCGATGCTCTAATCTGTAAGATTCTGTGCCATGAAAAGTTTTGGCTCTCCCTGTTTGGATGCACTTGCTGTGTTGGTTATGGTTACCTTTAATTAATCCCACCTGTGTACATTGTTTATGACACTGACAGAATGCATGCTGAAGAAGGGTGTTTTGCCCAAAATATTATTAATTCAAGCTGGAGCGCTGCTCTGATCTCTACATCATTGTAACTTACACCAAGGGTCCAGCTCCCAGTCTTAAAACGTTAATCGTGACTGAGTGTGTGTGGTGTCTCATTTTATATTTAGGATGAACATGGTTATTGCTGGCCTCCATGCCACCTCCTCACCCTCCCCCAGTGGCTGTGCCCCAGAAAGCTTTCCCCCTTTTTCCCCCTTATGGGCGGCTCTGAATATTGCCATTTTAGGCTTAGATATGGCTACAGCATTCTTCATACAGGATGTTTTCAAGGTCTCCCACACAAAAACCTAAAGGCTGCACTATGTCTAACAGCATGACGCCAGTGACTTTTTTCAAAACAACTTGGCATGATGGGGCTTCAGGACACTTGGATTATTTAGGAAGAGCAGTATGGAAACATTTTGGGGTTTTATTCTGTAGTTTTTTAACGTTTGAATCCTGATCACCATTTGCTTCGATTGTTTGGGGCCTTTTCCTCGTGAACCTCCAGCCGTGTTTTTTGGACCATAAAACTTCACCCTACTTTCCATCGGCGTGAGAGTGAGCAAATAATGACAGAACTTTCATTTTTGGGTGAAATATCTCTTGAATAGTGTAGATTTAAATTAGATACACTTACACTAAGGCCTGTTTAGATCAGATAACTGACTGTCCATCATAACGAAACAGACTTGTAATTCACACTCGAACTATTCTGCTCACAGCAAAAAGATGACACAAGACACAAATAACTTTCACACATTTGAAAACTCGTTTGAAAGGTCTCTTTAAGCCAACTGTTGAAACTTTAATTGTTCACACCTGCATATTTTTCAGGTTTTTCTTATTGTCACTTATTTAACAAATGTGTTTTGGCTCACGGCTGAACTGTAAGCTGCCGTTTTAGCACGAAGGAAGTGGAGGAAGCCGCTGAATGACTGATCCAGTTCTTTGACTGTAATACCAGCATTTCAAGGTCAGACTTTTGTATTTGGCTACAACAGGTGTGTGGGAGCGGTAATGGGGTTTGGAAGAGATGTGTTTACTTGTGAACATTTAATAGCATTCAGGAGGTGAACACACAGACACACAGATGCAACATATCTCAGGTTACTGCAGGTTATTTTTTCAGGAAGAAGTGTCTTAATTCTCGTTTGTAGCCGATGCCGTGATCACACAATGACACAAATAACCAAAAGACAGCTGTTCAAAGCAGACAAACATATTTACTGTCTTTTTTATTCCTCAGTTTAATTCTGTTGTGCAGCAGTGTTTTGCTGCTTGTCTTTGGCATGTTTTTACAGGTTGACACTGCAGTGCATGGTCTTCTTTATTGCACTCACTGTTTTTAATTTTCTCCTCTCCTGTCTCACCAGTGCATTTCCTCAGCTTCCAACTGTGGTGTGTAATTTTGTATTGATTCATGTGGAGTGGGAACCTACAGGGAGGGAAACCACCAAGTTGAATTTTTTGTATGTGCAAGAATATTTTGCCAACAAACCTGCTGCTGCTCTATTTTCTCTCGTCTCATATTTTTACAGTCTGTTTTGGTCTCTTGGTTTCCATATTTTCTGGTCTATCTCTTCAAATGGCAGCTAGTACAGAACATGAGCTCAAAGCTAATCCCTGCAGGATGAATAAATAAAAACCCTGCCATTAACCCTCTCCTTCTGCACAATCAGGTTGTTAGTATGCCGCAGCTGTTGCAGGTAAACGATTACTGCGGAGGGAACATTGTTTTTTACACAAACAGTTAAAGACAGCAGCGTAATTTGCTGGATCTTTTAGTTCAGAGCGAGATGAGCTCTTTTTTTTTTACGACATGCTTCATTGCAGCGCACATTAAACACTCAACATGACTTTAAAAAGGCTTTGGAAATGGAAGAAAAGCAGAAACAAAATGGCCAGTGATCTGTTTTCTTGGTTGTTTTTCTTCCCTTTTTCTTTTTTCATGTTTCATTCACTGATCAGCGACATCAGACTCTGCTCTTAATGGATCTTCCTTGCCAGCGTTTTCAGTCTCAGGATTGATTTTGGATTTGCATCAGTGTGTTTGTCATTCTGGCTGTAACTGCACCCCCCCGTGTGCTCACAGACTGAGAACATACAACTCGTTAAAATCAATTTCCTCCTCCTGTTTTCGTGTTCATTGAATGTGGCTTTCCACACATTTCATAGCCAAGTCTGATTCTTTTCAAGCTTTTGTTTAATGGCAAAGTCGCGATTTTTTTTCTCACTGTCATGTAAACACCTCCAACACACACATTTCACTTCGTCTGTTTCCATTTCTTCTGATTTATTGGCACAAACACAACATGAACAATGTGTCAAAGTGCTAGATATCATTGGAATCATTATTAGAAAAGATAAAATAAATATTTATTGGTCTCTAACTGTGTGTGCTCTTTGAAATCCATCAGGAGGATTTAGGCCTGCCTTAACAGCAACATTTTTTACAAAGTTTGGCCATTTTAGTCAGTCTTTTCAAACAGCTGTTTTACCCTTTGAAAATACTTAACAACAACAACAACAACAACAACAACAACAATAATAATGATAATAATAATAGTTTTCCACATATTTTTTAATATTCTGTATTATTATCATTAACCTCTATTCATTTCTCTCACTGTCTCTCTTAAAAAAATAATTTTCAGGTCATTTTCTTGTCACCTTTTCATAATTTCTTGCACTTTGAGAGCAAAGTTGTTCATATAGCCAAAAAAGAGCAGCTATATGACTGTGTACTTGTACAACTGACCAATGGCAACATGACAGTGGCAAAGTTTTAACCCTGGCAAAGCAGGGATTTATAGATGCGTACGTAAAAACAACCAAAAACGCTGTAGTATGCATGCCAGGCCAGTATTTGGCGGTGTGACTTTGTAATGACACACCACAGAAGGACGGCGCGTGTATGTGCAGAGTGCAGCCGTGACGTCGCTGCTCTCAGGAGATCCGCACTTTGCCAGTTTACATGGTGACAGACGGTGTTGCATTTTCAAAGGTTACACTTTGTGTTTTCAGGCCCCAAAAATGCAATTATTGTGTCCAAACCACAACAAAAGTTGAATGTTTCATGCCAGAGCCGTTCCCGTGTTAATGGCCACAAACTTTGCAAAAAAAGCAAATCTGGACAATAAAATGAGAATAAATCTGCAGATGAACGAGCGTAGATCCCTTTAAAATGATCTGATTTCAGTCTGAAATGCTGCTCTGACCAGCTGTTCATGTGTGTTCTGGGTGCTGCAAACCCGCGTCTTCCTGGTCGCCACTTTGCTCTCTCTCCACCTCCTCCTTATCTCTCCCATTTTCCCACAACGCACTCCTCTCTCCCCATTAGGTGTTCTCTGGGGTCGTAGCCTTCTCTGCCGCCCTCATCCCTCTCTGCTCTGTGTGTACAATCACTCCACCCTCGTCCTCCTCCCTTTAGATTTGTGAGTGTGTTGTGTATTCCCTCCATCCCAGGGCTTCGGGCTGTTAACCCCGCAAACACTATCGCTCATCACAGTACACAACAAGAGCTTAAGAGCTCTGAGGGAAGAGTTCATCTCCCTCTGCTCCTCTTTTTCTTTCTTTCTCTCTTGTTTTTGTCTATTTGTCTATTCCCCCTCCTCCTCCCTTTCTTCTTCCAGAGCTCACTCTTAATACTTTACTTTCTTTTAAGTATTGAGGAGTACAAGCTCTCCTCTTCCTGTCTTGTCTCTTGATCCCTCTTTGGTAATCTCTTTCTGCTTTCTTCTTCTACAACTTTTCCCCCCGTCTTTCTACCTCCTCCTCGCTCATGTTTCACCGGAGTTTTATGCCTCTTTTAGAAGCTATAGCGAGTTTCCATTCAGTTGACGAGCACTTTTCGGTGCAGAAACATAAATTAAGAACCACTTCCACTTGAAACTGGAACCCTTTCAGGAAGATTTGTGGGATTCATGTTGTTATTGTTCCTTAATGTCAGCTAATGGCGGCCATGTTTCATGCTTTTATCAGGACGGGAAAAACAAATAAATGTGCTCAGCAATAAAAAACGGGAAAAGTCACGTATAAACACCTCAGCAGAAAAGAGGCGGAAGACATTTCTGAGAGTCGGTGATGGACAGATATTTTACAGTTGACATTTCGCAACGTCAAAAGCCAATTTTCAGCTGACACGGAGCCATTCATCAGGACAACAATGCCCAGCATGCATAATTATTTATCTGAGTAATGGGTTTCCATCACTCTTAAATACATAATTTCTTTATCAACAGTGAAAGTGTTTTGCTCGGAGAAGGGTGGAGATAGGTGATGATGGAGTGGATGGAAATGCAGAAAAGAGATAATGAGGGAGGGAGAGAAATGGACAACAAAGGAGAAAAACAAAAAGCATATAAAAAGAAGAAGAGTAGGTGTGGATGAGGCGGAGGAGAAGGTGGGATAAATGGAGGAAATGAGGTCATGAAGAGCGAGAGTAGAGAAAAAGACTTAAGATGAGGAGTCTTTAACAGAGGTGCAAAGTGATGGATGAGTGTGTAGGAAGTGTACAGAATGAGAAAATGGTTGCCTTGGTCGCCGAATGCCGGGGAAGAAAAATCAGCTGTAAGCCCTGCGGTGTGTGTGTGTGACTTTAATGTGTGTGTGTGTTCACCCAGGAGCATTGAGTCAAGGGAGGATATTGTCTGAGGTCAAAAAGTTCATAGCTAGCTGTTGGGGCTGCAACAAATCACTTCCAGACAAACACACAAACACACAGCGGAGCCCAGACAGCTGCAGCGTGAGTGTTTTTGTTTTAGGAGGCAAATACCTGCATACCTGTCATGTACAAACAGGCTGCGGAGCCTAAAGCGTGCAAGTGTAAACTCAGGCGTCTGTGCATCAGTGCTGTCATCCACACTTAGTGACATCATACGCAGCAAGTGAGGTTTAACCCTTTAAAACCTGGCCCAACATTGACGCTTTTTACAAGCTTTTAACCAGTGATAATTAATTTACAGCGAGCAGGCTAAATCTGGCTCCCGATAGGGTGCCGGATGCCCCCCAACCATTTTCTCATTCATAATAAAAATAAATTCATTAACACTGGGAATTGTTTTTGTACTTTTAGTAGAGATAAGGTGCCAGAGTTCATAAAAAAGCATCAAAACAGAGCTTGTTTATCAAAAAAGTGCCAGTGGAGGATCCCACACCCCCCAACGGAGGTCCTAAAATCCTAGAAACATCCTAAAATCCGAGAAATGCCTTAAAATCTGAGAAATACCCAAAAATCCTATAAATGTCCTAAAATAAAAAACACCCTAAAATACTAGAAATTTCCTAAAATCCTAGAAACATCCTAAAATCCGAGAAATGTCTTAAAATCTGAGAAATATCCAAAATTCCTAGAAATGTCCTAAAATAAAAAAACACCCTAAAATACTAGAAATTTTCTAAAATCCTAGAAACATCCTAAAATCTGAGAAATGTCTTAAAATCTGAGAAATATCCAAAATTCCTAGAAATGTCCTAAAATAAAAAAACACCCTAAAATACTTGAAATGTCCTAAAATCCTAGAAACGTCATTTTTGACCTCCCATGTTTTTGAAAGAAATCAAACCAATTTGCACACAAAGGGTTAAATTCCAGCGTAGTTACATAACCTGAGAGCGCACACAGAAAACCCATTTGGCAGAAGTTATTAACAGTGTGACTTCTAATACCTGCAGCTGTGAAATCCACAGCAGCAAAATATCAGACCCACACAGTCGTGTCGAAGGTTTTATGTAAGCGATAATACTCTGTGAGGTGTCCTGGTATAAAGAAATAGATGAGGTTGAGTCGACTTCACGTCACGTCTGCGGAGGAAACATTCGCTGACATGACGAGAATGCAATGACACGTGTTAGATTTGTTTCCTTGCTGAGTTTATTTTCTCAGAGTTTTATGATGCCAAACTTAAGCAGAAGATAAAAAGAAAATTTGTGTTCAAATCATCATTTTTGCTTTAAAGCAGACAGTGGTGGAAGAAGTATTTCAATTCACATTAAAATGGTTTGAGGTCGTGTTTTTCGCAGTGAAAGATTCTTAGTACCGCCAACTGGAGCAACTTTATCTTTCCTCCCAACAAAATCAAAGTAATGGGGATATTTCCGGCTCCTGAACGTTTCATTTCTATCCTCCAAACTAGATCACTGCTTTGTGACTTGCCTTTGCATGTGCACTGTGATCTTCACAAAAATGATTTTTGTTATATTTTAAGTAAGTATCTGGGTGATAACAAAAGTAGCCACATATTTGGATTTTGTGTTACTGAAATATTATTACTGAAATTTAATTAGTATTAGTTACTCTACTCATAACTGGGGAAAAAATCTTTATTATTACAGTAATAATACCAAACAATTGCACTTAAATTATCCCAAATTTTTCCAACAATGTTGGGAAAAAAAGAAAACTCTGTAATTCAAGAAACAGTGCATTTCAGAGATAATAAATAAATGTAAAAACAAGGTGTTTTACCAACGTTGAATGTTTATTTTGAAAAAGACTTCATCTAACGAGCAGAAATTGTACATTTCCTGTGAAAACGTAAGTAAAATTTAAAAGACACAATTCATGTAACAGACTTAAATTGACACGTGATCCCAGTTTCCAACAAAAGACGCTTCACATGCAGACGTAAATTAAAAGTCCAGTGACCAAACAGCAATATTTGATGATTTGGGATGAGAATGTGTTGAAATGGAGGACTCCATAAAAGGGGACGTGCAAGTTATGTAGATATACATTTTTATTCTGAGTTAATGAAAACACAACTATTCTTATTTTCAGATTACAAAAGTTATGAATGTACCAATTCTGCTAATAAATGTCCCTAAATCCTCCACACTGGACCTTTGATCACATACTTAAGTAAATGTTACATGCCACCATTAAAAGAAATGCATCCAAAATAAGACAAATCCAAGTTTAATCAGTTGATAAATTACCATAAATATTATTTAAACAAAATGAGAGGACAGTGTCACTGTTTAAAATGCTTATAACTGGTGGACAAATGCAGTCAGTGATAAGGAGTGTGGAGTTGCTTTATTTAAAGGGGTCACAAGCCAAAAAAAAAGTAAGAACCGCTATTTGAAAGTATGTAGTCACTTCAAGTTGTAGTTAGATCCTTCAGACAAGCGATGATAATAACACAGAGCTTTTTTTCTCATCCGACCGCTGTAAGAGTGTGTTTTTGTCCTTGGATGTGTGGATTATAATTGAAAGCACGGATAGCTCCGAACGGCAGCTTTACTCTCTCATTAAATGTTTCCGCCCCTGAAAAAGAAAAGAATTCACAGTGAAGCTTGTTAAAGTAATCATATTGTCATTATCGATGAAAAGTTCCCGTTGTCTGTTTCACCAGCGAGATTTAGATGCTAACAGGGCAGCAAGCACAAGCACTGTTTCACTTAGTTAGATAGTTATAGCTTTATTTTGAACACGCCAAATAAAACAGGAGAACAAAATAAAATATAAGAAAAACACCAGAATGAATCAGACATATTCGGTAAACAAACGTAAGCATTATTTCATGTCCGAAAAGGAGTCGGAGGAAGTGAATACTCCCATTTTTTTGTTTTTACATAGATAAAAAGTTCATTTCATACTAGAATATTCCCAAATTCTGCCGCAATATTCACCGTTATATACCTTGATTACAATAATTAAGACTAAAACAAGAGCAGATGGATCTGAATAAACACACACACACACACACACACACACACACACACAAACATACACATCACAAAACAAAGAAACACATCAGTGCAGAAAACAAAGTCACGCTGTTAAAAGCAACCTACCTGTCTTGTTTCCATGGTTATCTTAAGTTATACTTCATGCAGTAATTGTTTGTCATTTTAACGGACATGTGAGCATGACAGCACTTTTCTAATCAAATTCATTATTGTTTTTTATTATATTTTATTATGTCTCTATTGTTTGAGTGAATGCGAGCAGCTGAATACATTAATCTATCTATCTATCCATCAAAAAAAACACCATCTTGGCTTGTGTTCGTGCGGCACGTCTCTTGATCACAAACGTCATGTAAACCTCTTCCAGACCGTTTGGCGTACTGTCTCTTTAAATGTGTTCCTGGCAGCTGCTGCGTAGCAACCAAAGCTGGCACCGGCAAACACACATCCTTCACTGTCTTTCTGAACAGCATGAAGCATTTAACTTTTTGTAGGAAACATCTTTGGCTTCACTGTGAGCTTAGTGAGCTTTAACAGTCTTTTTTCTTTTTTTTTTGTCACTGTGAGCTGTATCACAAACCTGCCAGTGCTGAGAATATGTCTGCAGCATCGTTTGCTAAAAATACTCGTGAAGAAAGCGTTTAAAACCATCAGTCACATCCACAGGGGCAGGAATTCTGACTTTAAATGAACGAGAATTATTACTGGCTTCTGCAGTGCCTTTATCGTATAAACTGTCTCTTGGTAACCAAAACCAGTCTTCTGTCTACATATCATATTACTTTTTCTGTCTTTGTATAAAGAAAATCGAGCTCTTTAATATTAATTAAGCATCTTGCAAAGGTATAGAGCTGATTTTTTTTGTCTTTTAAGGATGCTAAAACCGTCCAGTGTGTAGGATTTAGAGGGATGTATTGGCAAAGATGGAGTAAAATATAATACTTTTCTTCAGTGCGTAATCACCTGAAAATAACTATTACTGTTTTTTTGCCTTAAAATGAGACATTTATAGAGGGAGGGGGCCCTCATCCACGTAGTCCGACATGCTGCACCTCTGTGTTCCTACGCTAACGAACAAATGCACAAACCAAACACTGGCTCTAGATACGGCCATTTGAGTTTTCTTATTTGTGCATTTTTGGCATAGTAGTTGAGCAATGTCAAAAAACTATGTTTTTAAAAGTGAAACTGATTTATTCTTTGTTACCAGTTGTATTCACCTGGCCCGTTTGTGTTTGAGAGGAAGAGACCTCTGCAGACAATTCAGCTCCCGTTAAAAGCCTCTTGAATGTCTGCATCCTAAATTATCAAAGAATTAGGCCTCATTCAAGGTTAGATACCGAGGCGGAGAAGATGGAGCCTTCTGTCCGTACTCTGTGTCAGTACGTTTTGTACATATTTGTGCACATTTCCTGAAAGCTTATGGATTAATGGATGAAATTGGGCAATACCTGAGATTGTGGAGGCAATCTAGTGTACTTTAAGAGAGATACAACCATAGGAGACAAAGAAGCAACTGAAATAATGGTGTTTATAAAGTGAAATGAATGAAAATGAATGAGTAATTCTAAATCTAGTGGGAGGAGTTTCAGCTGGTTGCTATGTGTAGTCCTCACCTCTAGATGTCACTAAATCCCCCAAATCTTACGCACTGTTCCTTTAATTATGCATCTTTCAGAGGTTTTGAGCAGGTTGTGTTCCTCTTGTAAAGATACATTAAATCTAGACTGCAACGGGCTCTGTGTGTGTGTGTGTGTGTGTGTGTGTGTGTGTGTGTGTGTGTGTCCTGTGTGTTAATGTTTGTGCACACATTGTGTCTGTCCCTTTTCATATTTCTGTTTATCTCTGTGCCCTTTATGTGCATTTGCGTGTGTGTGTGAGTGTGTGCATGATATTATGATGTGTACTATTTTTGGGTAGTGGCTGTGTGTTTATTCACCTTGTTGTTGTATGCATGCATGAATTTGTTTTGTGTGTTTGTTTCTGTGTGTGTGTGTGTCAGACAGAGTGTGTGTATGTGTGTAGGTCAGCAGCGAGGGGACAGATGACCGATAGGGTTCCAAGGACAGGGAGGCCACGGGGGCCTTGGGCTTTGTGTGTGAGTGTGAGTGTGTGTGTGAGTGTGTGTGTGAGTGATTCGGTGTGGCAGTGGATGGCAGCTAGCATACGGCTCCCCGCGAGCACAGAACAGTGTCACAGGAAGTGGAGCTAACACACACACATACACTGACATAAACACTGACACACAAACAGAAACACACAAACTTCATGGAGACAGACAGGCCACAAATACACAATAAAGAGAAAAAAATCACATGTGCGGAGGTGTGAAATGTCATTTAAACTTTCATTCACAAGGAAAGACAGCTGAAAAATACAAACACCTGCACAAACACTCACTCTCTCTTTCTGTCTCTCACACACACACACACCACGCAGTAAGATAAGAAATAAACACACTCATGTATTAACCGTCAAGAACACATTTGCCAACAAGCCTCTTTTATTATGAAGTCTCGTGTTTGCATTTATTGACAAAAATCGAAGCAAAGGTCAGCACTCTATAAACATTTAATTTTAGCAAAGGGCAAATAAAGACGGCACATAAACTTCCTTTGTGCTCTCTGTCTTATCTCCGCCCACCGTCTTAACACTGCAGGCTTTTAATCGTTAGATAAGTAAATGGGATGATGCAAAAGATAATGGTATGGTAAATGGTAAATCTATATTATCATATCTTTTCAGGCGGTTTAGGTCCAGGCGGTTTAGGTCCAGGCGTTTACGACGCCAGAAAACATCTGCAAATCTTAATTTGACTGAATGTATGTGATGTTTTTCACCTTGTATATTTTCAAAATCACCTTATATGTGATTATATGACTTATGTTATTCCTCCACATAGACGACAGCAGTGACAAGAGACATTATGTTCCTATCTGTCCGTCTCATCCTCGTGAATGCAATATCTCAAGGACACCTTAAGGGACTGTCTTTAAATTTGGCACAAACGTTCCCGTTTCTTCAGAATAATCGTGACCTTTGACCTCATAAATTAGGTTTTTGGCCATAACTGAAGAATTGATGTACAAGTTATGACAACATTTAAGACAAACTGATGATCTTATATCCAAAAGGTCAAACTTCACTGTGACATCATGAACATTTTTCTGGCCGTTATTAGTGTCATAACTCAGCGACAGCAGGAGAGATATTTGGGCACATACTGAATTGGTGACACTAATGTTGAAACTGTGCTGATTTTAGAGATCTTCTGTGCATGCGGGTTAAAATATGTGAGTTTGTGTTTTAGAGGCTTCTTTGCAGCAACATTTGAAACATTGTTATTGCTCCAAAATATGATGTTTAAAAATGCAAAACATAACCATGTTTTTAAAACCTGATCATAACACCCAAAATTTTACTTACAAATACAAACTGTATCTCTCCCTTTATCCCCCTCGCTTTCTCTCTCTCTCTCTCTCTCTCTCACACACACACACACGTGCATACACACAAACACACGCGCAAACACTATGTTGCCGCCATCAGTGTAATACCCAGTCCCCAGACAGTTTAAATGCAACAGACCATCTAAAAGGGTGAGAAGATTAGTCAGTGTGCGGATACAGATGTGTGTGTGTGTGTGTGTGTGTGTGTGTGTGAGTGTGTGAGCGAGTGTGCCATATGGTTGCACAGTGTATCAACTGTAAGTGTGTAATTGTGTGCATGTGTGCAGATGTGTATGTTTTAGGATTTGTGAGTGGGTTTATATTTTGTGTGTTATTCTGAAAGTGCACGTGTAACTTTCTATGTATCTGCTGCAGAGTCTCTTGTGTGTGTGCGTGTGTGTGTGTGTGTGTGTGTGTGTGTGTGTGTGTGTGTGTGTGTGTGTGCGTCCTCATTTATGCTCAAGCTTCTGCATTAATCTGTGTATTTTGAGGGCTTTTAGGTTGTTGTCTTCTGTTTGTATGTATGTATGTTTGTGTTTGCGCCTGCGTTCTGTGTTTGTGTATGTGTGTGTATGTGTGTGTGTGTGTGTGTGTGCGTGTGTGCGCGTGTGTGTGTGTGTGTGTGTGTGTGTGTGTGTGTGTGTGTGTGTGTGTGTGTGTGTTGTGCTTGCAGACATGCATTTGAATCCTCTGACCTCCACCTGCCACCTGTCTGCATGTTTGACCTTCCACCCTCTCCTGTGTGTGAGTGCGTGCGCCCCTCTCTTGACCTCTGCGTCCCCCACAATGCCTCTCTGCTCTTGCCTACACCCCGAGCTCATTGCCTATGCACAGTTACCTGGTAACAGACAGCTGCTGTTGCCATGGCATTGCCGGGGCACCCAGGTGTCCAAATAGCTGTCTGAATGACTGATGATTGGTTGGCGATGATTGGCTTTATTATTTATTTCTCTGTCACTCACACACACATGCATATAAACATGATCTGAGTCCCAGTGATGGGGAATCACACACACACACACACACACGGAGTCACAGCCTCACACTCAGGGGCGTGATGATTGGCTGTCAGGAGAACATGACCCCGATTTGGGCCTGTGGGACTTGAAGTTGTAGTGTGAAGTGTGTTTGAAGTGGCTTCAAGTGACATGTGGTGTGTGTGTGTGCAGGAGTGAGTGAACTGAGCGGTGAAGTAGGTTGAATATTAAAAGTGCTCCCTGGCTGCAGACCTGGGCAAAATAGCACTTGAATATATTCCAAACGCTTGAAATAACCCGGGGAGCGCTTGATATGACTGATCTCTCCTCCACTCTCGAGGCCATTCCAAGTTTCTGGCAAGGCTGAAATTGAGCGCACCCCAAGTCCTTCAAATATTACAACCCACTTTTGCATTTGCACATTTTCGTGCAGGTATTACCCCTAGTAGCTTAACCTCTAAACCGTGCTGCTCAGCCAGCTGGTATTGAGTGCCAAATTGACTCCGGAGTTCTTTTTCACACCTGCCAGAGTGAAAAGCTAAAAAGGAGGATGAATGTGCAGTTGGCAAACGCAGAGTCAGATATTCAGTGTGGCTCGGGACTGATCTCTTCATTATCAACCTGACATGGAGAGAAATTACTCAGCCGGGGCGACTGGGAACACAATAGCTAAAACTTAATTTCAAGTCGGCAATATTTTGATGGCGAAAAAAATGTTAATTCGGCTGGACAAAATTGTAACTCGGAGATCTTTGCCATCATCCTGGTGGAATTGACGACAGGTCGGACTATTTCCAGTCGAGGTTGGCTGCAGAGGTTTCCATCGCGGTCTGTGTGGAACAAACCAACACGTTCTCAACTCAAGTCGTCACATGTTCCCGCTTTGCAGTCGATGTACACGTCTACATACGCTCTAGATAGAGAGGTGGATAGACAGACTTCATTGTCCACCTCAGTGGGAATTTGTCTGTCTTTGGCTTTGCTTAAACACAGCAGAGGTACATACAAACACATAAAACAATACATCATTAAAAATGCACAAATCTACAATGTACAAGATACAGTAGTGCAAACAGGGAGGTAGGAGCAGTAAATTATATGAATAATAAACGATAGACTTCATATTGTTATTTGAAGGACTTTTATAAACAAATCAGTACAAATTCCAACTGAAATTATCTCAGATTTTTATGCAAATATTGTGCCCGTCACATCTGAAAAAGCATGTCCAAACATCAGCCCCGTCCGCAGCGAATTTGAAATGACACATAAACTTTGTGTTTGGGAGTGAATAATGATCACAAGATTTGATTTGATTTTATTAGAATAATAAAAAAAACTTTATTTTAATCCGTGTAAACTGAACTTTTCAGCTCTTGTTAAGTATGAACATGCAGATTTTGCGTTTTCACTTTCTTTATGTACTGATTTTTACTCATTTTTCACATTTTTATATAGCCCGATATCAAATACAGTGTCTCAGTGGTTTTCCTGCTCATAGACAGAAGCTCCTGACCTACAGTGAGCTCTCTAAGAAAACAAAGATAAATATCCTTGGGACATGAGGAAAAAAAACACAGAAATGTTGGAAGAGGAAATTCAGAGACCTCGTCTCCTCAGACAGCCCGGGGCACTATAGGTGCTGTAGGTGTGGAAACTGAGCATCAGAGTGAAATCACAGTGGGTGCAGTTTGTAGAAATACAAAATAAAAATGAAATTACACTCAAGTTTAAGAAAAAAAAAAAAAAAAAACAATGAACCTTTGACTTAAACCGTCTGATTAATCCTGCTATAACTGAGTGAGTCGGCTGATAAGTAATGTATCTTTTTTTAACAGCTAAGACTGAAATTCAATATCTTTAATTCTAATTTCTTTTTAAATACGTGCACTTCTTTGCCTTTACTCTCTTTTTTCCATCAATACTCTCCAACTCCCCTAAAATCTATCAAAACTTACTTTAAGATAATATCGACAAAACTGCTCATTCAGCACATTCACAGCTCAGAACGTTGGCTGCATGAAGAATGAAGAATTAACAAAAAATAAAGCAGGGTGCTTTGAACAGGATACAGTTGCTTTTGCTATGTTAAATATATTACACAGGAAAAAAAGAGCACAAACTTCAGCCAAATACATCCTGGTTGTTCCCAAAGATGACTGGCCTTCTGGCAATCCATTGTTTTTAATTGATTTTTTTAAATGAATTTAGTTGATTTGTAACACTCAATAATCTGATGAACAATAATATATACAAAATAAATCTGAACACGCTATAAAAAAATTAATGGGGGGTTTATCATCAGAGAAAACATATCAACAAACATAAAATAATAAATAAATGAAAATCTATTTTCTTTGAAAAGACTGCAGGTTTCTAATTAGCAGTCCTCTTGTTTATGAATAAATGCTTTTTATTTGTCATTATACACACAGCACAAGGAAATTTAGTGAGGCCCCTCTTGTTAAAGAAATACATAATAAATGCTGGAAACATGTTACAAAGATCCTTTACTATATAGAACTGAAGTGTGGAGTTAGACGGTTGACTATTTTTTCACCATTTTCCTGTTTTAAGTTTTTTGTGGGCGGGCCTAAAACCATAGCTCAATGACACACTGGAGCTATACTCATCTTAACCCCGCCCCTGATGATGTAGCAGTATAAATATCTGTATATATGTAAACGAGAAGTATCATTAGCATAGTCCCGTGAATGGGCGTGGTCTCTGCTCCTGCAGTGGACACCCCCCAGCATTTCAGATCAGAGATTTTTTGTGCATTTTTTCATGATTTTGAGACCGTCTTTTACATCTTTGTCGATATTTTGTGTGATGTGTTTAATAACACATCTTACTGTGATGTAACAAACTCAGAACACATTTCAATTATCACTTTACCCGGACTTAAAATTATATCCAGACCTTTAAGGCCTTCATTATTCCAGTTCATTTTGTGTTTAAAGTGCCATCCTTTAATTAAATTACCTTTAGGCTAATTGGCACACAGCAAACTTGGACCAGGTAGCTTCCCACCACAGGGATACTGGTTGGTCTCTTGGCAAAATATAATTAAGATGGCTACGTATTCTACTGTGTGCAGTGAGAGTGATTGGGCCAGCAGGGGCCCTCAGCTCATTGTCACCGCTGGGGCAATGTTGCAAGTTAATCTAGCCATCATAACAAGTTGCATCACTCAAATATGTTACTCCCAGCACAAGTGCAGCAAAGTTCTGAATCCACGCTGTACTCAGACGGCGGCCCGATCTCTTTAAACTACTGAAGTGCCGCCACAAAGACGCAGCCCACTCTGCTGTTTGTTAAAACGGCTGCTTCTCCACTCCAGACACGGCACGTCCTCACTTCTTGGTCCTGTTGAAAAACCTCCTTTGAAGCACCTTGCGTCGCTCCCCTCCTCTCCTCCTCCCCTCCTCTTCCTCCACATGATTTGATGTAATTTGACTAGGTAGGTGACAGCTCTTTTAAGAGAGGGGACAACTCGAAATGTCAGCTTCACTGTGTTTACACAGACAGAAGAGAGGAGGCGGGAGGGGACGGGGGGGAGGCAGAGAGGAGATAAATTCAGCCAGGGTCGCTCTTTAACTCCTCCTTTTTTCTCCCTCATTCTTTCTCTCTTCCTCTTTATGTGTTTTCCCCTCCTCATTTGTGTTTTCTCCTCCAGCCTCTCCCTCTCTCTCTCCCTCTCTGAGTGTGACCTAGTTTGATCCTGAATGGTTTGGGGGCTGTCTGTCTCTGAGATAAACTCATTTGCTCTGGATCATTTAGAGAGCAATGCCATTTCACCCCCCCCCCCCCCCCTCACCCCTCTCTACCCTCGATGTTATTTGGGGAAGCAAGTAACAAAATGTGTCTGTGTGTGTGTGTGTGTGTGTGTGTGTGTGTGTGTGTGTGTGTGTGTGTGCGTTTTAATCTGTTAAGTGGGTAGAGACATATGGGGAGAAAGGACTCGCACACAGAGCTGTCAGAAAATGAAAGGGGAACTCTGGCTGCAGATAAGGTTGTGAAGTGTCGCATATCCAAAGATATCTGTCACACAAACACAGAGAGCACTGATAGGCAGATTTATTCAAAAAGGTCACGCTGCGCTTAGCTTGTGTGTTTGTGCACGTTTTTGTGTGTGTGTGTGAGAGAGAGAGAGAGCGTGCCGCACTGTGCAATGGGATTTTAGAGATCCCATCAGACCTGCTTTACATCGTGTGTGTTTTTGCATGTGTGTTTTGTGTTTCTCCGCGGGCGGCTCATAACCGTCACGTACCGTAGAACCAAAAAGCCGTGGGTTGGA
The DNA here is from genome assembly GCF_008729295.1 of Plectropomus leopardus. NCBI lineage: Eukaryota > Metazoa > Chordata > Actinopteri > Perciformes > Serranidae > Plectropomus > Plectropomus leopardus. The sequence continues at coordinate 4,060,885 of NC_056480.1, read as the reverse complement.
TGGCTCTTGTCTGGTCTCAGAAGGCTAATTACACTGAGTGCACAGTGATGGAGCTGCCTTGAAATTATTTATGATTCTTCCGCTGTCCCACTTGTTCTAGTTGGCCAAGTCATCATCCAATGCGTCCTCGATTGCCACATAATTTCTGATCCTTCTCATCCTTCGCCCTCTTTTTCTTTTGTTGTAAAATTGCTCTTAAAACATTAAAAAAATCAGCTGCTCTCACACACTCTTGTGTGCACTTACACAGAATATCTTCAATCAGCCCTGGAGGGTTTGTCTGTAGGTCGATCAATGGAGCTTCAGCAAGGGACTGATACCGAATTCCTGACATTTACCATTGATGTTTTAGATCATTAAAACAATTTCTGTCATAACACCCCTTTGTACTGCAGCTGCGCTCGATGCAAGCTTCATGTCCTCCACATTTCGCCTTTTTTGTCTCCACTGAGAAAAGAAAAAAAAACCAACAAAAACGGGCCGTGAAACACTGGCTGCATCATCAGTAGCCGTTTCAAACTGTGATAAAAAGCGTTTTACAGTATTTTTTTCCGAGGCGTATTTTCAGTTAGAATCAGGTCAAACATTTAGTGAAGGACACTAAACAAGCACTTTGTCTTTGGGGTCCTCTAGAAACTAGAAAATGGCTGCACTAATATAAAACATTACTTAAAAGATTTATTTATCAATATTTAGAGTATTTATTTATTATCTCCGCCAAGTCGGTCATGAATTCAGCTCAGTTTGTGAGTTTGATTATCAGCAAGATTACAGGAAACTAGTCCAATTTTCATGAAACCTGATGAAAGGGTGTGTAGCGCGGGCCAAAGAGGAAGACATTCAATTTTGGGGCAGATCCGCGTCACAGGGACGATACCAAAGTATTTTTCAACTTGGCAACACACAACATTTTTTTTCACTCTGGGTCAGGGTTTGCACACGGCTCTCAACTCGGATGTCACAAGCAAACATGGAGATGGCTAGTCAACAGTTATTAACGCGTTTAATAACCATTTCGAGTCATTTGGTGTGATATCAGGACCGTGACACAGCTCAGTTTCAGATGTTAGCTTGTGCTTTCCAGGCAGAGAGAGCAAGAGCGGAGCGGCTGATGGAGACGGTCCTTCACGCTGACTCGGTTGGCAGCAGCGACCATCACGTCTATTTTTGCAATGTTCTCTTGACAACTCAAAACACTGCAACACGCACAGTTTTTTTAGAAAAGCTACAATGCCGTGCCAAACTAATGATTAGGCGGGTTTCCATTAACCCTTTAACTGTGCAAATCGAAATTGCACATAGAAAGTTTGCTTAATGGAAACATGTCAATTTAGAAAAAAAAAGTATTCTAGAAAGGTTTTCATGGTTTCCACTGTGAAGTAACTGGTAGCTTACAAAGCTATGCTCTATAGTCGCTAACTCGTCAAACATCAAACTGTTTCCACAATTACTGATTTAAAACTTTGAGAAATGAAAATGCATCCTGTAATTGGTTTGAGTTTTTGTTAAATAATGACACCTCAGGCTACTGGCAGATTTTTAACAATTTTAGCTGATTTATTTCATTATGTCAAATTTCATTTTACCAAAAATGCATGTTTTACCTTTAAGACTAAGATGTTCACTGCAGGAGCCCAGTGCTGTGGGGAGATTTTGCAGTGCAGTTTTACATAAAATCAGCCTGAGTGTGCAGCACACTATTCAATTATGCTGATCTTCATAGAGCTCTCTCATTCTGTTTTCTCTCTCACCTTTTCCTTTCTCTCTCTCTCTCTGCAGCTCTCATACCTCTTTTCTGAAGTGCCTTGCTGAAAGGAATAAAGAAGCTTTTAGCCTCTAAGATTATAACCATTCCTTTTTTATTCATCATAATTGCTCGCTGATTGCAGTAATTTTTGTGCACTCATAATTTTAGTGCTTGGTGGCCACACGCCGCTCACTCGCTCGTATTTATGGATTTGTGTTTTTCTGTGTGTGTGTGTTTGTGAGTGCCGTTGAGTCAATTTGTCTTTTCAGAGTCGGTAAATGTAAGAGGGCACGCTAATGTCGCCGTTTATGAGTCAGAGTTGGAAGGAGAGGGGGCAGTGGGAAAAATAGGTGTTTTCGTAAAGGAAGGACAAAGCAAGAGGGGCATTTTTCATGTTGCCACAGCAGCAAAAAACAAGTGAGCAACAGACGACGATGGACGGCGACAAAGTGGCTGCAGAAAAAAAAAGCAAAGTGATCGAGAGACGACTGTACGTCTTGACTGGAGGCGTTAGATGTACAGAGTGTGGTATTCTGATGAAGGACTGGCACGAGGCGGATGAAAGAAAAGACAGAGGAAGTGGTTAACAATGGGAGAGAGGAGAAAAAATATTACGGGGGTTAGAGAGAAAGTGATAAATAAGAAAAAAATGAAAGAGAAGGAGGTGAAAGAAGAATTGTGAGAGAAATGAGAGAGAGGCAGTTATTGTTCCAGTGTCACTCATGGCCTCCCTCGGGAGAGTTTAGACCTTTAAAATCTCCTCTTCTTTTCCACAGGCCGCTAACGCTCCTATCAGCCCCTCCTCCTCATCCCTCCTGCTACCTTCCCTCTGTCGTTTATCGTCCCCCTTCGAACCCCAACCCCTGCACAGGTTGCTCTCCCCCTTTCCTGTTTTCCTTCCTTCCTTCCTCTCCTTCTTTGAAATGTCGCCCTCTCTTGTTTTCGTTCCCACCGACTCTCAGATCCTCGCATTCTTCTCCCGTCTTCCCACCTTCCCTCCAACACTGAAGCTGCTATTTATAAACCAGCTAACTGTACGGCAGCGTGGCGTTCGGGGATAGGAACAGGCAGAGTGAAGGGAATTGTTTTGCGTTTGTGTGTGGCAGCAAATTTCAGCAGCTGAATCTGATGGTAACGTTCATTCATATCCTGTCAGATTGCATCACAGTCTAAATTTCAGGCTGCAGGGGTTTGGAGCAAAACTTCTCTTTAAGCTGGCGGAGTTGCTTGGGAATATTTTATGTCAAAAACATTTGGGTAACACGACCTTAAAAAGTCTGAGGCATCCGCTCAATCAGCTGTGAGTTTAAAAATGCTCACTTCTCAAAATGGCATTTTATGGATGGCTGAACAGCAGCGCCGGGCTCAGGCTTCACTTCTCTCTGCAGCATCGTTTCAGTGGTTATTGTTACGATTGCAGTTTGCACTGTCCTCATCATTTTATAAAAGACTCCGCTGGCTTCACCGGAGGTTGGTGTGAGAGTCACAGGATGAAAATGTGGTCATTCAAAAGTTAGAAGTATCAATATGATGGGCAAACCTGCAAAACTTGGCTCAGATACGATATAAAGTAAAGCCAAGCCCAGTCGCCGGAATAAAATGTTTCTGCAATGCGCAAATATGATTTTTATATTTCACACATATGGTCATGGATGGATTACTGAATGGGATGACCAGGGGCCCAAAGGGTCAGGGTGGCTATCTGGATTTCACATGCCAAATTATCAAATTAACACATACCAGCCACAAAAAGACTCAAATGACCACAAAGAGATGCAAAGGGACACACAAACAGACACACAAAACCAGTAAAAAAAGACACAAAATTAACTAATGACACACAAAACAACTAGGAAGAGACACAAAATGAGAAAAAAGATACAAGATGACCTGAAAGAGACACAAAATTACCACAAAGAGACACAACATGACCAGAAAAGACACACATTTACCTCAAAGGGACACAGATCAACCACAAAGAGATACAAAACATGTGTATGATATAGTTGAGATAACATGTGGATGACATGACACCTTTAGGTGAAACGGTTGCCCTAGACCAACAAAAGCAGATATTTTTTAACAAGAATTCGAGTCAGGTCCAGCCATGATTGTAGCAACAAAAGCGGGTATTCTAAGCCAAAACATGATGTTTTTGTAACCCTAACCAATTGTTTTTTGCACCAAACAGTAAGTGTTTATTTTGCCGTTGTCTGTTAATAACTTAATCACATGCATGCTAAGAGGCAGGACTGTTTTTGCTGATAAATAACAAGTGTTCATTGTGTAACTTCTCTGCAGTGAACCATGTGATAGCTGAACGCATGCACACAACAGCAGCACTAAATGAACTGTTTATGTGCCCAAACAGCCCATTCATTCCCAGCTGTCAGTGATTTCAGCATCAGACACTGATGCAAAAAGGCACCTTTTGTGATGGTATGATACAGCGGGACGATGTCACTTTAAAATGCTGCTGGTAACAACAGATTAGAAGGAGCTGAAAGTTCTCATAGGCCAGGCAGGAGGGGGGGCGGATGGGTCCACCAAACTCCGGACTTGGAGCCCACTATTCACTTCCCCCATGAATGTTGAGCAAAACTATGATGGTTTTTTCTAACCTGCACCTGCTTTTGTTGCCCAAGAAAATAAACAAGGTATTTTATCGGCATTTTTAGTTTTAAAAAAAGACTGTTTGCATCTAACAAGCAGAAATTGTACATTTCCTGTGAAAACGGAAGTGTATTTTAAAAAGACACATGTAGCATGCGTGTAGCAGGCATAAACTGATAGGCTTATCCGGGACGTCAACAATAGACGCAGTAGACACCTAATGCGTCATATGTAGATGTAAAAGTCCACCGACCAAGTGGCAATATTTGTAGAGTTGGGATGAGAAAGTTGTACCCTCCAGACCCCGATCTTCCAAAAATTATCCTAGTGCTGGGTTATATGGCTTTAAATTAGTATCACTATATTTTTAGGCTATATCGTGATACACAATATATATCGATATTTTGAAATCCTCTTTAAACTACTGTAAACCACTATAGTTACAAAAAAAGTAGCTATTGACATAAAATAAAGTTACATAAACTGTTATAGTAAAGTTTGATAAAATACTGCTATAATATTTAATAATGTAAAGTAAAAAGTTAAATGATGTACTGGTATAGCACATATAAATAAGGTATTGATTCAGTTAAATAAATCAAAGTGTCTTGGTGCTTGTATTTTAAAGGACCCAGCTCATCTCGGGCCAGAAGTGTTAGGGTTTTTGCTTCTGCAATATTGTATATTTTGTCATATTGCCCAGCAAGTTTTTCTGTCTTTGTCTGTAGATTTCTGATAGAAATTCCACAATATTTCCAGAGGTTAGACGACTGGTGCCTCCATGGAGATGCTAACCCTGTACATATATTCACACAAAACCCATAGAGTACACACAGTATGGACTAAAATCAAGGGTCAGTAGGAAGTGAGTGTTACGCATTTAATAAAATGTAGACAAAAAATTCCCAAAAATTGCCTCTTGTTTGATCTCATGTCGCCTGCTGTGCCCATTTTTTTCAGTGTTTCCTCTCTGTGACACCTGATGGAGAATAATAACAATTACATTTCAGAACATAACAAACAACCTCTTAGTTTGTGTTTCTGTGGTGCATGAATCTCCATGTGTGTGAGACTGAGTGGGGTATTTTTATTTTTACCAAATGTGTGTTTTTTTCCCTGCGTGTTATGTATCAGGCAGAGATAGTTAAGTGCAGGCCTTGGGCACAATGTGTTTCTGTGATGGCTAATACAGCCCACACACTGGAGCGATTGATAAGCGAGAGCAATGGAGCGCTTTAGACAAGGATTGTTGTTTCAATTTCATTTAAATTGCGTGTGATACAGTGGCAATTTCTCACCACTTGAGTGTCACTTAGATAATAGCATTATATATCTGCAGATTTGGGGTGTTTTGCTGCCGGGGCGATGGAGGGAGAAATGGACAGAAACAGATCGAGCTGAGCGGGAATGAAGGTCTGCTGTAGTGTGTGCCTGTGTGTGCCGGCGAATTCCCACCCACTCATTTTTACATCTAAAAAGCAATGCTACAATATGAAGCCCCAGCTATTGATTTAACAATATCAATGTTTGATAATTCGTATAAATATTCCACAACAACTTCAGCAGGAACCAATACAGACTTGCTGATGAGGAAATCCAGCTGCATTTTAGATGAGGATGGAATCTAATGGATGGAGGTGAATAAAACTGAAAGGGTCTCTAAGGTGTGTGTGTGTGTGTGTGTGTGTGTGTGTGTGTGTGTGTGTGTGTGTGTGTGTGTGTGTGTGTGTGTGTGTGTGTGTGGGGCAACATAAGAGGATGTGTTGAGGCTGGGACAGACAGGAAGTGTCAGTGGGTGTGTTGACTCACCACTAAAGCAACCTGTATGTGGGGATTTGAAAAGCCGCTGCAGACTAACAAACAGGATCAGCTCCTGCAGGTCATGGATACATGGATGAAAACACTCTTTGGTTGTTTTGCTTTTTATTTTAGCTTCTAAACTTAAACCAAGAAGCTAGAAGCAAAGTTTTTCAAGGTGCTTCCCTTTAGATGTGGATCAAACTTTAAAGGGCCAAGTCACCCTCAAAATCAAAAATACATATTTTTCCTCTTACCTGTATTGCTTTTTATCAGTTCAGATTGTTTTGATGTGAGTTGCAGAGCGTTGGAGATATCGGTCATAGAGAAGTCTGCCTTCTCTCCAGTATAATGGTATCAGATGGCACTCTGCTTGTGATGCACAAAGTGCCAGAAAATACATTTGGAAAACTCAGCACTAAAGTCTCTTTCCAGAAATCATGACCCAGTTGCTCAAGATAATCCACAGATCTTGTTGTGAGCAGTTTCATTGAGTGTATATCACCTGCCAACCGTATCGTCGTGCAGAAGGAGGCGTGGATCTGCTCATAGATGTGAGGCTCATGACGGTGTGAGATGTAAACATTAATGGCGTCCTCCTCAGCTGGGCTTTAAACGTTAGCTAACAGCAGATGGATAGTTTGGTAGAAGGAAATTAGTTCCTACATGAAACTGCTCACAACAAGGTCTGTGGATTATCCTGACTAACCGGGTCATGATTTCGGGAAAGAGAAGTTGATGCTGATTTTTTTTAAATGTATTTTTGGCGTTTGAGCACCACAAGGCGAGTGCCTTCTACGAGGGGAGTTAGAATTTCTTGTTGCAGAGGGAGAAGCCCTTATAGAGATCAACAAAAGACTGGAAAATGCGTACAAGGATGAAGACAACCGTTTAAAAAGCGCTTCGTAACCAGCCGGCCAAGTTTTACGATGCTGGGATACAAGCCTTTGTTCTGGTGGTGTTAAAGTAGCTGAGTGGTGGAGTCAACCTTGGCAGGCTTGTGCTCCACCATCTGCTTACAAAAAGCCAATTATTGGTGGTGCAAATAGGCATTTCAGTGATTTTGCTAGAATTTAAGGTTTTTGTTTTCTCTGTGCCTCGTTTCTGCCTCTACCTTGGTTCAGAATTGTGGAGTCTGCGTTATGAATGAAAGTTTTGACAGAATTTTGGATGCAGAAGTCTCATCTCGCTGTGGAGCATGAAGACCTGTTGGCAGAAAGAGTGAGCTTTAATCGATCACTTGAGCAAACTCTTAAAAGATGATGGGATGGAAAATGAGACAGTGTGTGGTCGAATTACAGGCTTTGCTTATCCAGTCTGAATGTGTCACATATCAATCAATCAATCAGACTTCATTTTTCTCTTTTCATACAAACAAAACTGAAACATGAGGTACTTAATACAATAACACCAGAAATCCCCAGACCCCACCCGTTCAGACAGACAGACACACAAACACACACACACACACACACACACACACACATGGATAAAAAAGCAAGACTTTGTAATTAATTAAAGCACTAAAATAAGAGTACTCATTAAAATCAGGAACTGAGGAAACACTATCGTAATTGAGGGAACACCAGAGGCAGAATAAGATAAAAAAAAATTAAATAAATAAAATACTAATAATATTAATGAATAAATAAATAAAATACCCTTAACAGTAGACGGTGAATAAAAAGATAACAGCAAAAAGTCTAATAATAGATTAAAATGTTGAAAATAATAACATGACATACTATCTAGTTAAAGTGTTAAATAGACTAAAATGTATAAATAAATAGTCTGTGAAGCAAAATCTTATCACATGGTGGTCTGTGACCTCATGTGTATCAGTTTGGGGGTCCTTGGCTAAGAAAAAGCAGAGAGCCACTGGTCTGAGATTTTGGCAGATTTTGATTTGAAACCCTTGCACACAAACAGTCCACTGCAGAGCAGAGTAAACTCTATCGGATTTGACTTGTGAGGCATCATCCTGTTAAACTTTGCCTTTTAAGTACCATCAGGCTACATCCCAGTGCTATGCATCATCTTTTTTTTCTTCTTCCGAAACCTGTTGGCAAGAAAACTCTGAAGCTTTTTAAATCTCAGAAAACAACCAAACAAAATCCCGAAAGCAGATTGCAGACTAAGCATTCACAAAATCAGGATTTACTCTCAAAATATATTCTGCTCTCGTACTCTGACCCCGTGCTCTGTGTACAGTAATCTTGGCTCGCCGAGTGAGAACAGCTTGGGTTTGTTTGGTGTTCATTCAAATGTTATGGTATTAATAAAGTTTGTGTGAGTTAATTTCTCCTCTGAGTCCACACATACCGTCTGGCATTTGCTGCCCTTTTAATTCTTTATTTTTGAGGCTTGGAGGGGGAGCCATGTAAGGGTGGGTGGGTGCCAAAAATGAAACACAAAAAGTAGAAACTGGTCATGTAATGAAAAACATACTGCATCTTTTCTTCATCAGTCACCAAACTTCCAACAGTTATATTTAACTGTTTATTCAGATTGCTGGCATTTAAATTCTTTTTTTTTTTCTGCCTTAAATCAACCGACCCATAAAAACGATGGATGGAAACACTTTTATTGTTAAAATGTGCAGTGTCATACCAGCCGTTCTTATTCCAAAGTCATCAAATACTGTCGCTTTTGCAGTGATTTTGGTGTAAGATCCCAACGGCAAATCCACCTTTTGTAGCTGTATGATACACCACTGGATCATCAAATAAGCTTCCTACACACACACACACACAAAGACACGCACAAATGGAGGAAGGAGGGGATTGCCTCGGTTCACATGCTTTTGTGTGTGTTTGTGTTTGAGCATCTTCAGCTGTGAGGAAAGGCCGGTGTGTCATCCTCCTCCATCTGTCTCCATCATTTTATATTCCTTCATTTTTTTCTCCCCACCTTCAATCCATCGTTCCTTCCTCCTCTTTCTTTCCTGCCTCACACTTCTCTGTCTATCTATCCATCTATTCATCTATCTATCTATCTTTGAACACTGTGTAAGTTTGAAACAGAACGCCACCTGTTGGCGAGGAGGAGGAAAAGCAGCCAGTCTTTCTCATATTTAATCAGATATCTTCAACAACCCTCCCACTTGCCTATTTTTGCCTATTTTGCCTTTTTCTCACTGCATGACATAATATAAGGAGCATGATGGCGCAGATATGGCAGGCAGGAGGTCTGAGGGAAGGGTCCAACAAACCCCGGACTTTCACACATTAGGGTTTTTGATGTCCTGGCGTTGGTTATCGTGCTGTTGTTGCCTAAACATAACCATGTGCAGCGTAATTCTACCATGTGCTTGTGTTGACATCATGGTAGCGCCATCCTGAGATGTCGACAGCAGACATGGAAGGATACCAAGGGTGTAATATATAGACGTAAAAGTCCACTGCAAAGTGGCAACATGTTACAACTTGGGATGAAGACTTGGGATGTTGGCACATGCACAGTTTTTTTAAGACTATTTCTTAGAGAGATGTTGATTTGCTGCAACATGAGCCTTGAATTCTTTTATTTTTGCATCTTGTGTGCATCCAGATGTTTCCTTTTCTTTTCTCAACAGTCTAATGGTTCTTCTGCCTAAGAATAGGCATAAAGAATGAGGATGATATCACTTTAAGTGAATGAAAAACTCTTTTTGCAACAATGAACGCGAAATTGTGTTCTTGAGTGATGCAAATGTGTTTTTAAATGCATACAATTGCATTTTGATGTGTTTGAAACACTTTAATTTTGAAGGAGAAACTCAAACTACTGTATGTACGGCAATTTCAGTTATTCTTTCAGGAGCAGCAGAACAAATTGGCTCATTGTAGGTAAATAATCACACAGCCATCAGCTGAATGTATGTAGTAAAGCTAAATGAGTGCAAATGGTGGGTGTAATTATCCTTTTATCATCTCTGTATCAAACACAGTGGAGTGCTTTTACTTCAGCGGCGGTGATGAAATACAGTTTCATGAAAAAAAGAGCAAACAACCTGTGAAAATAATTCAACCCTTCCTTTGTTGTTCCTGCCAAAATCCGTTATAGTCGATGATTGTGCAGAACCATCCGCGCGGTGGCTGTTGTGTGCAGCTGCTGTCAGCTTGTTTTGTGTTTTTTTTCTTCTTTCAAATAAAAGCAAAACTGTAATGAGAGGCTTTTACAGTCAATTTAGATGCCTAGCAGCCCTCCGAAAATCATAAATAGGCTCTTAATTGAAGGGAGATGTTGAGGTCAGTGTGAGACGCAGCTGACGCGAAGCTGCATCGCAAAGATTTATGGTATTCATGAGTGTTCGCGGCGCACAACAGAGAGCTTTGAGCTGCTTTCATTTAACAAGATCTCATATTGAATTCTTTATGAGATTGTGCTTCAATGTAACACCATGAAAACACTGAAAGGAAACTTGACTTTTGATTACCTGCTCTCGCATTACCATTCCTCTGGGGATTTCTCACGATGGCTCATTTTAGTCATACTGCATAAACTAGAGGAGGTTTTGTGTGTTTTGCATATTTTGTTCACCAACAGTTAATACTGAAATGCTGCTGAGTCAGCCTTTTTTCTCTCATACAGACAAACGTATATATTGCATAAGTGCATCATTAAAGGGGAACTTTGGTATATTTGGTACTTTGGATCCTGTTTTCCCCGTGTTTTTCTGTCTTAATTGACTAGTGAGAACAACAATATTTGAAAATGGTCCAGTATTTGGAGAGCGCACTGCAGCCTGCAGTGTAACCACTTGGGGCAATTATGCAACTTGATTTACACCCACTTAACCCTTTAACACCTTGATCAACATCAGTATATTTATGTATATATATTATGTGTGTGTGTGTGTGTGTGTGTGTGTGTTTATGCTTATATGTTTGTGTGTATGTATATAGTAAAAGGTGACAAAAATTATCCAAAAAACTTTTAAAAAATGTTCAGAAAACTTCAGTTATAATTCTTACAATTGTATATTCAAAATTATGTTACAAAAATAGTATCTTTTTCACATTATTAAGGTCGTTTTCTTGGGGGTTTTTTTTAGTTTTATGCTTAGCTTTAGGTTGTTTTTTATAACTTCATGCTATTTTTGGGACAATTTCTTGTTAAGCTGCACTTCCCCTTATTTTCATGTTTTTGAAAGAAATCTAACCAGTTTTCTCAGGATTCTTGAAGTGATTGTTTTTCCACCACTGTCAGTTGCTGATTGTTACTATACGTTTCGGAAACATTGCGCAACGCATCCCTGCAAAGATATATCTGCTGAAAAGTAAGATCCTCTCTGTTAAACCAGAAAAAGTCCTGTAATTGCTATCGCCATACCAACCAGACTCCATCTCATTTAATAGTAATTTTTATCACACTAAAACACTCTTCCTTCAGAGTTGGCAGAAACAAAATAACACTGAAACAAAACGTTGGTTCATCTGGTTCTGTTCCAACAATCACTGTTCTGGTTTAACAGAAATTAACCCTAATTTCAGCCAGTTAGATGTGAAAGTATGCTGGCTCTATACACGCTAAAAGGACTGATTAATTAAGTGGAGTCTGGTAGGTTTGTCCACGAAGAGTTTTGTCTGGTTAATCCATTAAAAGCTGGATGGACATCAATTTTCTTGTGCTACAATCAAACATCTTTCATAAAGCAATTGCAATTTTTCAAAACTGAGCAAAATAGTTTGATTTCTATCAAAAACATGTTTAAAAAAATTTGAAAGAATTTAGTAAAAGGTGGAAAGAAAATGAACTTAAAAAAGAGAGAAAGAAAATCTTTAAAAAAAAGAGGGAAATGTACTGAAAACTATATTTATTTTAAATCTATATAAAATGTCACAGTGAGACTTTATACCTTTTATTTTATTAATTTTTAGCACTCTTTATCTAGGCCATATCTTTGTTTTTTACTTTTTTTCAGATTTTTTTATTTTCAGATATTTTTCTTTTTGCTACTATTTTTTTATTGCTAATATCTGGGTCATTTCTTGTTGAACTGCTAATTGCAATATTTCTGTGTTTTTGAATGCAATCAAGCCAGTTTTGTGTTGTCAGACACTTTAAATGATTTGCTGGTAATTTTTTCTTTTCATCCCTCACCAGAGGAGAAGAGAGAATTCACTCCGGGCCCATCAACAGGTGCGGTTATTGGCGGCATCCTCGGCGCCCTCGCCTTCATCGGCATCATCATCGGCATCATCTTCTTCATCCGCAAGCGCCAGGAGGATGCAGAGTAAGTCTTCATTAGCAACCCTGAATCTCTGCTCCATCGTTTATTTATCCTCCTGGGAAAAAATTAATCTCCCCTTCCGGGACTGAGGACTCATTAAAACTTATTACATGTCACGAGGGGACCCAGCAGGAAGAGGCTCGGTCACAAATCCTGACCTGAAGTTTGTAGCGCGACGCCACCTGGAGACTTAACTCCCAAAAGTGTCAAAGGCAACACAAAGCTTCCAAAGTAGTTAATCTGGGCAGTAAAGGCACACTGCGCGATCACGGCAGCAAAGCAGCCAAAACGCTTCAGTGACAAAATCTTAGACAATCACAGCAAACTCTTACAGGCCCCATATTATAAAAAGTCAGATTTCCATGTCTTTTTTAATATAAAGCAGGTATAAATGATATATAGATACTGTAAAAGTAGGGGTGGGTGATAAATTGCATATACTCCGTGTATCACCAAGTGCGATATATAAAATTACTTTGTTGTGAAGATTGAGTATAAACTGTATCAGTTTTTTTTAGCCACCAGCATGAGACTTGCTTCAACGTTTCGTTTGTCCCTCTTCCACCTACGGCTCGCTGCCTCTTACACACACTCAAAAAGCAGGGATATTGCAGAGCTGCAGACCGTGACTATTTCGTCACATTTTGCAGGCATACACCATTATGATGTGCAAATACTATTAATATATGAACTGGAGAGCTGTTGTTTTTTTCTAGGTTACAGAGAATAAATGATCAAGTTTAACGGTGCTGAAGTAACAGTCTAACTGAATGAGTGGTAGTGACATCCAACACGAAAAAAAGAAAACACGTCCAGCCCTGTGCCAGGTCCTTCAAAATAAAGCACAATGGGCTCTGCTTTGATTTATTTAATTATAACAATACTTTATTTAACTTTACTACAACAGTATTTTATTTAACTTTATACTTTAACATTATACAGTTTTTTATGAAACCTCATTGTACCAGTTATTTGTAACTGTAGTTCATTTAATAGTTTTTTTTTATTTTAGTAGTGTACAGTAGTTTATATATATACATATTATATATACATATATATCACTATCTATCTATCTATCTATATATATATATATATATATATATATATATATATATATATATATATATTATACATATATATATATATATATAGTGATATATAAATCCTGAATATATCCTCACTTGGAGAAAAAAATGTGTCCATTAAAGTGTCACTGCAGTGCCAGTACAGTCACTCCCCTTACTGGGAGCGCAGATGTCAAAGACCTGGTAACACTGATTAATCAGAGCAGACTGGGCTTCTTGAGGTTTATTATATTATTGTGGCTTAACTGGACAAATGCTAAAATGGAGCGTTTCAGAGAAAGGCTGATTTCAGGTATACTCAGAATAAGAAAAATAATGGGGTTTTTTTAGCATTTCAATATCTAGTATTAGAAACCCAAATGACCTGCAAAATGAGCACCATATGAAGCCTTTAAATAACCATTTTCAGGTGCTGTTCTGAAGGTCAAGGTTCCTCTGCGCAAAAAAACACATCGATAGAAAATGATTTGTCTTTGTTGCCTTATAATGTCTGAATAGGTAAGGACAGGCTGTTTGAGTCCAGCTTGCATCCTCAGCGCGCAGCACTTTACATCTGTTTATTCAGCCTTGATTCAGTCCTCACCATCGAGTACCTGTTGCTCTTTTTAATGTAGTTTTCAGTGTCTGTTGTGTTTTTATGTAAATGTATTTAAATATGTCCTTCCTGGAAGTGATAACTGCAATTTGCTTGCAACAAAGTGTTTTCTGTTCTTTTTCTCTTCCTAAATGCTCAAACCTCTGCACCCCCCCTGCAGTTCCTCCTCTGGGCTGCAGCTGCAAATAGACATATTATTAAACTTTCCATGTTTAAAAATAATACCAGTTTAAGAGGTGATTTTCCGAACTGAGACTTCCTGCGGAACAACAGAGTATACCGTAAATTAGCCATTGTTTCCTCGCTGAGTCGCAGGTTAATTAGATTCACACCTACAGGATGCTGCTAATGCTCTGATGTGCAGCCACTTCAACAAAAGAAGCCAGATGAAATTCATGATTGTTACCTGAAACCATGTTTGCAAAGTTCAGAGTTAAAGCATATATGTAATTTATATAAATGACATTTGATTCATATGTCAGAAATTACAGGAAAATTAAACTTCTTTAAGCCAAACTATAATTTGGCTCAGCTTGTCCACATGGTTTATGGTTGCTGTAGATTTCACACTGAGGACACAGTTTGCTGTTTTTGTCACAGAGGGACGCTGGATTGTTTTAATGTTTTGGGGATTTTTTTCAAAGCAAACAGAGAAAAGTAATTGTATTGAAGCAAGGACGAACGTTTTGTGTCATCATTCGTGGCACACAAGTGAAAAAAATATTATTATATCAGTCAGGAAATGTTTTTACATTATAAGTCAAGTTATTTAATTTTTGGGGTTTATTACAATTTTGACTGAGTTAAGTGCATATTTTATTACGTATTCTGGAAATTATTAAATTATTTGTTGCTGCAGGCTCATCCAGTGATACAGTCATGCTTTTAAACTATTTTAGCTTGTTTTTAAAACTCAAAGTCAAGCTGTTTTATGGCAGGATTTGTTTGACGTGCTCTAACAACCCTCTGCAGACAGAGCTCTGACTCTGAAGTGTTGGTGAAGTCTGTACCAGAACTAAAACAGTTGTGCCGATTCTGCTGGATGTGTTTCTCACGATGTTTTTCAGCCCATATTGACCAAAGTATTAAAAAGGCTTTAATAAATCCCAGGGCTGATGTGTAGTGTGAGGTGCCACATATTGTTTGGGTGTCCAGTTCAACCAGTGCCCTTTCACTGAGGGCAAAGACACGTGCTTCAGTTATTTACTCTTATTACAAAGTCTCTGCCAGTACAAACACACAAGCACAGATCAATCACTACCTCTGACTCCAAGTGCAAAACCTTTAAACCCCACAGAGTTCACCACTTTAATTTGATATTTTTTGCCTTAAAAGATTCAAAATGGAATCTGGATTGAATTAGGACACACTGGGTCTGTTCACTCTCAGCTGCCCGACTTGTTTCTTTGTTTCGTACAAAAGAAATCTGATGTCTTAACGAGGCAGCAATCGGTATCGCATTATCTTTGTCTTTTCTTCAATCAGGGGCCCCCCCAAGCACAAGCCCCCTCCCCCTGTGAAGGCCGGCAGCTCAACAGAGATGGTGAGTGGTCAACACAAAGTCAAATCAATCTTTATTGTCACCACGATTACATTGCACACACACCCACACACACAGATACACAGCCGCAGTCCATTTGGGCAGTCATAATGGGGCTAATGGCTATTGATTGGAGATCTGAGTTGGCTTATGTGTGCCGAAATAATTAGCTTGGTTTGTAAAGAGCTCCATTAGAGTACTCCTCTCCTCCTCCTTCTCCTCCTCATTTTATTCCATCATTCGATCACATTTTGTTGTGCTCGTAACACATTATGTAATGAGACTAAAACTCTGCAATTTTATGTTGATTAGATGTATAAAAGATGTCTAAACGCCCGTTAATGCCCAGCTGAAATGGGGTTCACCAGGTTCAACAGTGAAAGTTTATTAGACGTCTGCGTGATGTCTTAGAGTGCACCATCTGTGGAACGTGATCAAAATCAAGCATTACCTCTATCGGCCCTCTATCGTCTCTAAAAAAAGCCTCTAGACCAGCGATACTCAACTTATGGCCCGTAGACTAAGTAAAGTGATTCATACTGGGAATGGTTTTTGTACTTTTAGTATTCACAAGGTGCCAGACTGCATAAAAAACATTTAAAATGTGCCAGTAGAGGATCTTCAGTACACCCAGAGGTCCTAGCTGAGCTTCTAATGTCCATCCTTAAATACCCTAAAATTTGAGAAATGTTGTAAAGTCCTAAACATGCCTTAAAATATGAGAAACATCCTAAAGTTTAAACAATGTCATAAAGTCCTAGAAACGCTCTGAAATCTGAGAAATGTCCCAAATTCCTAGAAACTTTAAAATCCCACAAACATCCTAAAATCCAAGAAATTCCAAGAAATGTCCTAAAACCCTACAAACTTCCTGAGGAATGTCCTAAAATCCTAGAAACAAACTAAAATTTGAGAAATGTGCTAAAATATGAAACATTTTCTAAAATACTTGAAAGGTCCCAAAATCAGGAAAATGTCATAAAATCCTTGAAACCTCCTAAAATCCCAGCAAAGTCCTAAAATCCCAGAAATGTCCTGAAATCCCTAAGATGTCATAACATTGTAGAAATGTCTTTAAATCCTAGAAATGTCCTAAAATCCCAGAAACGTCCTGAAATCCCAGAAATGTCCCAAAATCTTAGAAATGTCCTAAAATCCAAATGATGTCCCAAAATCCTAGAAACGTCCTATAATTATAGAAATTTCCTAACATCCTAGAAACAAGGGCCTGTTCCCTGTGTAGATAAAAACATACTCATTCCACCGTAATAAAAAACCACAACAATTCTTAATTTCAGATGATTATACACTAAAGAAAACATTACATTTTTTTCCATTTCTGCCAGAATGTCCCCCTAATTCTCAAACACGGGACTTATAAGTATCGTGATAATATCATATCGTGGGGTCAGTGATTAACACTTAATGTTTGTATTTGTCGTCTTAAATGAAGTTAAACACGAGCACAGGCTGAGAAAAATGAGTGAATTTACCTGTTAACGTAATGTTTCATAGCTCGTTAAAGTTTCCTCACATTAGCCACAGGTCATACCACACCGAGTGACAAACTAATGAGCGAGGGCATCTTATGTTGCTCATGAATTCAGCAGCATATTTCTGATTGGTAGTGTTATTTATTGTTATTAGAGGTTACAAGGTCTCTATTTGTGGCTCGAGTCTGCAGCTCTTGTGAACATGAACTTATTTTCATTCATTGTTTTGAACTCCTCTCTTCTCGGCTGCATTACATTATATTGTTTTCTGTTTTGTTGTCTTCCCTGTGTTGATGTGGTTTCTGTGCATGTAGCTGAACAAGCCATCAGAGCCTCCCACGGCCACAGAGACAGCACCTCTCAGCCCAGGAGAGGTTTACTACGAGCCCACAGGGGGAGAGCCTGTCACGGTAACTAACACAACACAAACACAAAAGCATGTTTTTTCTTTTCCTCCCTGACACATATGAGCCACATTCTGTCGCAGTGGGCTGCGGATCTGTTTGGACAGCGACGTACTGTGTTGTAGGGACGTCATGGTGTGTGTACTTTGTACCAATCAATCATATTATATTGATACTAAGCTCTATATAATTACTGGTGTGGGAAAAACTCTCGCCAATCTTCATTTGGATGACAAATCAAATCATTTCAATGAGCTTAAGTCATTTTTTCTTGAATACAAAGGGCTTAATTTAATTACAGTACAAATCTGATATCTGAGAAGCCTTTGGCATGCTGCACATGTGCATGAGCAGAGACGAAAACTTAAAGCACAGAAAAATAATCTCAGATTTAAACGGTGTCTGCTGCTCGTCATTCAGATCTTTATCATTACAGTCAGACAAAGTGTGTGTTACCAAGGAGAATCAACATTTTCTGCATTATTATCTTTTTTTTTTTTAGCAATTAACAAATTA
The DNA here is from genome assembly GCF_008729295.1 of Plectropomus leopardus. Taxonomy (NCBI): domain Eukaryota; kingdom Metazoa; phylum Chordata; class Actinopteri; order Perciformes; family Serranidae; genus Plectropomus; species Plectropomus leopardus. Next base: position 4,042,881 of record NC_056480.1, on the reverse strand, counting down.
AATAACTAGTTAAGTTAACCGTAGACATCTCTGCTCTTAACATAAGACATGCAAAGTGCAAAGGGCAATGATGATTGACAATGATGACATTTCTTTATGATGCAAAAATTCCTTCACAGTTACTAAAACTTTCTAAAGCTGCATTCGAAACTGTTCCCTCATTCACTCCCTCACTATTCACTATGTAGTGTGTATTAAATAGTGTGCTGTATAGGGAACAGCGAACGAGATTTCGGACACTACGTTGGAATTTTTCCCCCCAGAAAAACACGAGCGCATTGCATTGTGGTGTATGCGAGTAAAATGTGGGGTGCATAATATGCACACTCAAATTGAATGATTTACATTAATTACCTTTAATGTAACATAGTTTGTGTTCCCTATGAACACGTCTGACTTCTTGCAGAACCTGGATGACGAGACCACCGGAGCCCTGAACGGCGGCGCCCCCCCAGTCCTGGACGACCCGGCCAAATACGACAAAATCAACGAGCTCAAAGACCACGCCGGCGACAGCCACCACGTCAACGATTCCTCCAATCACGAGCCGCCAGCCGCCAACATCTCTCGCGGCGAGAGCTTCGTATCTCCCGCCATGTACGTGTAGCCGTGGCAACCACAGCACCACATCACGGGCGTATATGGGCAACTTCCAGATCACCTAAATTTGCATGAGAAGCAAAGGCGAGCACACACTGGTGTCCACACAAGAAATATCTTCGATTGTACTTTGCAGAAATTTTAACCTACGTA